>NW_020664589.1:18969496-18969803 GCF_002925995.2 Terrapene triunguis
TTTTTAAATTAAATTGATGTGATCTAAACAGACAATGAAGGGCAGCAGGAAGCATTTGCTCTCTGGGGGAGGAGCGGGGCAGAGGTGATAAAACAGCAGTTGATCAGATTTATATGTTCTGAGCAGTAATTTTTCTTACCCTTAGTAGGAGGCATCTCGTAATGCATCTTAGGCAATTTAAATATACAGAATCATTTCTCTTTGTGATGTATTGTTATTAGCGTATTCTTCAGGCTGTAGCCCACGAAAGCTTATGCTCAAATAAATGTGTTAGTATCTAAGGTGCCACAAGTACTCCTGTTCTTTT
>NW_020664589.1:18969903-18987579 GCF_002925995.2 Terrapene triunguis
GATGAAGCGGGCTGTAGCCCACGAAAGCTTATGCTCAAATAAATGTGTTAGTCTCTAAGGTGCTACAAGTACTCCTATAAATGATAGTGCTGCGCTTGGATTTGAGATTTATACTCAAAAAAGGAATATGTATGGTCACTGCAGCCAATAAAATGTGCAGTCCTGTGCTTCTTTAAGATCATACATCTATATATACACTGTTTCAAATTACATAAATAATCTGCAACCTAACTTGCTCATGTAGGATCAACTATTTTTGTGATTTTAATAGACTATTCTGAAGGTGATTGTCTCCATTCTATGCTTGCACACCCAGAAGTCTGTGTTACCAGGAACTGCACATACACATTGTAATGAGACCTCACACAGGGGCCCAATACAGTTTTCCTATGTCTTACCCTTGATGCAACAAGTTGAAGTTCAGGCACCACAGCTGTGTGGACTAGGTTCCCATTCACCACTAATCGTATCTCTATGGAATCAGTAGTGAAGGCCAGGATATAAGGGAAAGCACAAACTGCAAGGGAACAAGGGCTGCTATTACTGAGAACAATTATGAACATATATTTGTGTCAGATGTTTTACAAAAGAACCTAGAGCTTTTAAAAGATTCTAGAAGTTTCCTGAAAATCTGACCTCCTCTAACATCTCCGCTCTCTAGTGTAAATATTTTAGAAGTTTTTAAACAGCCTCTAAAATGCTCATGGATGTCCAACTGCATAAAGCCTGTGTGACTGCCTGACTCTCCAAGTTTAGTAGGATGTAGATGGAATCTCTCAAATAGAGCAAATGAATAGAAATAGAGCAAATAGAAGGAAATGAATGGGCTGAGGAGAACAAGAAAAAAAAGCCAATGATCTCAGAATTTTGTTTCTGCATGGAAAGAATCTGCCAAAGGTTCCTTGTTTTTCTAAACTGTCAATGCAAAAATCTAGATGAACTGGCACAGCCCTAAACTGAGTGTGACATGGCTGCATTTCTGTAACACCCACTGCTTCTCCCGTAGGGGCCAAGTACAATTCCAAACCAAATGAAGATGTTAAACCATCCTACTAGGTTACTACAGTCTTTTCTTACCAATAGCATAAGGAACCTGGTTCCAACTAAAGTGGAAGTCTGATGCCGATGTCTGGACCAAAGGAGAACCCCCATTATAGGGGCATACCTTTCTGTAGTAGCAGACATCTGTAACAAAAAACATCTGTTACCTCACATAGAAAATGACACAAATTGATATTAAATAAAATGGCTTAGAAAATTGGATTATATCTTCCTGTACAGCTGTTAAAACCATAAGAATATGAATTTATTGACTACAATTTTTAAAGGGAGAAAAATAGGGGTAATATAGAATATATACTATATCGTGTCTCATCTGTGGTAAAATCCGATTTTAAGTGTCTACTTTGATGTCAAAGCTATTTATAATTTATTTTACAATTGTAAGAATTTTACAATTCATTAATATTTTATGAAATCATGTGTTCGCTTGTTTCCCAATCCTCCATTACTTGTCTGTGGCTAGAGAGACAGGCAAGAAATGTTCTGAAGTTGATATCAATGTCACAGTATCTGTCAGCCACCACAGAACACCCTTTAAGCAGTCATACGTTAGCACAGTTCACACTCCCCAAAGACTGAAATGTACAGAGAGGGGAAATTTCCATATGAGGCCTGGGGGATATTAGACACAGAGGTTTTATTAATCAAATGACTTGTGCACCCAGTCTCTCAGGAACTACAGTATTATTTTTACAATGGCTCAAATTCTATCATGGTTTTCATGCACTGCATGTTTTTCCACCAGCAAGTGCTTCTACAGCATCTACTTCTAATCATAAAACTGGTAATTTTCCAATACTAAAAAGCAAAAAGGAAAGAATAAAAGCATAGGTCAGCCAGTAAGAGAGGCAGGACTCCACTGACTGGCTTTTTAAATCTGGATTCATTGATTACTCAAAGAACATTATTATTGCAGTAATTATTGCAGTGATTATCCAAGGTGAACTATGAATCACCATCTATTTCCCTAGTTGCAGGATTTCTTTCAATTATGAATTATAAAAACCAGGAATAATATGCTTAAAAATTATCAGTACATCTGCAAAGTCAAAGCTGAAATAAAGAAAGTCACCATCTTTCTATGAGTAGTAGATACAACAGGGATTCTAGTAAAACTGAAAACCAGCTTACAAATCCCCATTCTTTTTATTTACTCTATTTACTTGGACTGAACTCTTGAATTTTGTCTGAAAGGATGCCATTACTCCCTCACATGTCTAGCCTTTTGTATTAACAGGGACTTATATGGACTTCATTACGGTAATGTTTGAGCACCTCACAATTTTTGATGTATTTATCCTCACAACATCTCTGTGTTGTCAAGAAATGCTATAACATTCATTACAGATGGTGAACTGGGCATAGAGACTAAGGCCCAATTTCTTAAAGGTATTTAAGCATTGCTTCACTCAGTGTTGCAGTGCCTACCTAATTTAGGACCCTAAGTCTCATTTTCAAAAGGAATTTTGGTAGTTATGAGCCTAAATTCCATTGACTGTCAATGAGATTAGGCTCATAAGTACCTGAACCCTTTTTGAAAATGACACTTAGGCTCCTAAATCAGGTAGGCATTGCAGTGCAGAGCACAGCACTGCCTAAATACTTTTGAAAAGTTGGGGCCTAATTGTTTTGCCCAAGGTTACACAGGAAGTCTGTGGTAGAGCAAGGAATTGCATCAAAGTCTCAGGCAAGAGTCCTAATCACTGGATGGTTCATTAAAGATTGTGAGGGGCTCAGACACTTTGGTAATGGGGTCATATAAGAAAGAAAGGCGATTATAATAATGGATACCTCAGAGCTGACATTTTGGTGAGTAATTAACACCAGAGGTGGTTCTCCAAAATTGGGGAATTTCATTTGTACACCTGAAAATAGAAGCAGGTAGCTGATGTTTCTACATTCTGCACAGCTTGTCATAAAACAATAATGAAAATTATATTGAAAAACTGCTAACTTAGCAATATGTAGAATCATATCCCACAGATAAACAGGATTGATACAAGCAGACTGATATAATTAATGTTTTTAAACATCCTTTGCTATTGCCCGGATCAAATAAAACAACACTTACAGTTATAACACAACAGTAGACCAGCTTCACCATCTTCATATACATCAATAGCTGCAACAAAATTAACCTGCAATGATAATGGGTAAGGGTAGTGGGCAGACTGGATACTGAGGTTATTACAAACTGCTTTTGAGAAAAATGCAACACTTTGTCCCAGAGTCAGTGGAGATACACTCCTGCAGCTCAGAACAAAATCTGTCCTTTTCAAGTGTAGCCTTCTGTAGCTATGCCTTTATTTGGCATTCATTGTAAATCCACTCTTAGTAAGGGATTTGATTAGTTTTCCAATCAATATTTTCTATAGTAACATCATAATGTAGTAATAGAATTTATTCGGAAACACAAATGTTTAGAAAAGGGAAGTTACTTACCCTTCATAACTGGAAATCTGTAGATTCTTCAAGATCTGTAGTCCCTATCTGTATTCCACTGTGCGCTGATGTGTTGGAGACTGGAGATTTCTAGCAAGTAGTGTCTGTCTGCGCCTACGTAGTTGTTCCCCTCGCGTTCCAGACTGAGGGCATAAAGGATGGTGCAGACTGACACCTCTCCAGTTCCTCTTACTGCAGATCAGAGAGGATCCGAAGTAGAGGGGAATGAGGGCAGGTAGTGGAATACAGATAGGGACCACACATCTTGAAGAACTCCAGTTATGAAGACTACTTACATCCCCTTGTTTCTTTGAGTGCTGGTCTCTGTGTGTATTCCACTGAGAGTGACTGACAAGCAGTACTCAGAGAAAAGGAGGATGCGAGGATGCAGCTGGTATGGCTGCTTGCAGAACCGCTATCCCAAAGGATGTGTCAGCAGAGAAGGCTTGAACCAAGGCATAATGTCTCATGAATGTGTGGTTGGAACTCTACATCACTGCCTGGCAAATGTCAAGCAGATGTACTTGTTGGAGTAATGGTACTAAGGCTGCCTTTGCTCTTGTAGAGTGAGCCCATACCCTGTGTGTGATAAGACAATAGATAACAACGTAGAATGCAGCCAGAGATCCACTTTGAGATCCTCTGGGAGGAAATAGCTTGTCTTTGGACTCGTTCTACTTATTGCCAGAGTCAGCCTAGGTGACTGATTTGTTCTGTTCTCTGTAGGTAAAAGGCTACAGCTTGTCTCACATCATGGAGATGAAGTTTCCTTACTTTGAGGGATGTGTGGGCCTTCAGAAAGAACACAGGTAAGTGCATATTCTGGTTTATGTGAAATTCCTAAACTGATTTAAGGGTGAATTTCAAGTGTAGTTGTAGTGAGATCTTGTCTTTATGAAATGTAGTATAAGGAAGGTCTGCCATTAGGGCCCCTAACTCACTTATTTGTCTGGCTGAGATGATAGCAGCAAGATAGGGAATCTTCATAGATTGGTAAAGCATCAAGTTAAAAGGGTGGCACAGTGACTGTTGGAAGCACTAAATTAAGATCCCATTGCGGGGTTGGTTTTATTACTCATGGGAAAGTTCTAATTAAAACCCTTTAAAAACTTGGAGGTGATTGGGTGAATAAGGCAGTGTAGCTGTCTGATGGAGGGTGATGTGCTGATTGCTGTTAGGTGAACCTGTATGAAGCTAAGGGAAAGGTCAAACTTCTTGAGCATAAGAAGGTAAAGTGAGATATCAGGTATACTTGTTGAGTCAGGAGACTCACAGAGCTGCTGGGCCCAGATAGAGAAGTGCTTCCACTTGACGAGACAACATTTTCTCATCGAGTCTGTTAAGACTGATTCCCCACTCTGGCACTTCGAGTGCAGAAGGTGGGGGCCCGGAAGGATTCTAAAAATTAATACTGGCCACTCCAAGCTGGTATTAAACTCCCAAGGTCACAGTTTCTCTCTGAGCTTGGATGGGTAGATGCTGTCACCACCCACGTGCAAAAAAACTCCTTGGAACCCAGGAAGGCTCACTTGGGAATTCCTTCCTGTGAGGTACCCGCAAGCCCATTCCACCCCCCCTCCAGGGAAGAGCTCAGAAAGAAAACAAAGGAAATTAGCTGTTGCCCCCAGCTAATTAAACAACATGCACAAACCTCTTAGGACACCAAAATCCAATCCTGTTCTTAAAAAAGGTAAATTTTATTAAAAACAAAAAGAAAGAAAATACATCTGGAACTTAGGCTTTTGCTAGATTTAAAAAAAAAAAAGCAATTACAAAAATTCAGCATTAAGATAGCTCTCTTGAGGTTTAGCTTAAATGTTACAACCAAAAAAAGCCATCTGGGATTTATTAAATTTTTTATATTAATTAATTAATGGAGATATCCCATCTCCTAGAACTGGAAGGGACCTTGAAAGGTCATTGAGTCCAGCCCCCTGCCTTCACTAGCAGGACTAAGTACTGATTTTGCCCCAGATCCCTAAGTGGCCCCCTCAAGGATTGAACTCACAACCCTGGGTTTAGCAGGCCAATGCTCAAACCACAGAGCTATCCCTCCCCCCTGCACAGAGGAGTCCACAAGCCAATAAGAAATAAAAGAAATAACCCTAATCGCATCTTCCTGGACATTCCCTGATTACTTACATATTTGGGGTTTCAGATAAGTAGGGTTGAGGTATGATTTGATGCTTTTTCATACCTGGTTTTAAAGCTTTTCACAGCATAGCTTCAGCCCTGTCCTGCTCTGTCCCCTCTCTCCGGAGAACAACAGACAAAGGGAATCCCCCCCCCATTTTAAAAAGTTCCTGCCCTCCCATTGGCTCTTTTGATCAGGTACCCAGTCCCTTTCTTTTACCTAGCCAGGGAGACTTTTTTACCCTTTACAGGTAAAGCAAACAGAGAATAGCCACCAAGAGGGACTTTATAGCTAACTCGCTGGCTGGGTATCCATAAATGGGAGCTACTTCCCCCCTTCATTTATCACAGAGTCCACTCTACTATTAATAAGGATGACTTGCACATTCTGGGAACAAGAACATTCTAGATCCGATGCCCATCCAAATACCAACCTGTGAGATGATGAATTCTGGGTTGGGATGTCGGATCTTGCCTTTTTCTTGAGTCAAGAGGTCTGGAAAGGAATTAATGCCAACTGATGGTCAGGCTGACATGTGCAGGAGAACTGGAAACTAGAACCTCCTGGTCCATCTGGGCATGATGAAATTGACTCATGCTTTATCACCTCAACTTCTGTAATACTCAAGGAAGCGGTGGGACAGGTAGAAATGCATAGTTTAGGTGGTCTGTCCAAGAAAGAAGGAAAGCAGTGCTGCTGGAGAATGGCCTTGACTTCCCTAGAAAAAACAGTTACTAACCTTCGTAACTGTTGTTCTTTGAGATGTGTTGTAGGTGTATGCACATCCCGAGCACAGTCGCCAGAAAATTTTCCCTCAGTGGTATCTGTTGGGGTGGCTCGAGCCCCCAGCTGACCCTGCACCACCCTCAGTTCCTTCTTTTTTGGTTAGCTCCGATGTAGAGGGAGAAGAAGGCAGGTCATAGAATGGACATGTGCAACACATCTTAAAGAACAACATTTACGGAAGGTTAATAACAGTTTTTTCTTCTTTGAATGACTGCACATGTGCATTCCACTGTAGGAGACTCCCTCAAGCAGTTGCATAGGTGGTAAGATCAAAGTTTATGGACATGCTGACTGCAACATCGTCCCTGGACTGTTGAGTGATGGCATAATGAGAAGAGAATGTGTGTACTGATGACCAAATCTCTGCTCTGCAAATGCCTGAATAGGGATTTGTGCTAGGAATGCCACTGATGATGTTTGTGACCTTGTGGAGTGAGCAGTTAGGTTAGTTGGTGGCGGAAAACCCGCCTGATCCTAACACATATGATCCAGGATGAAATTCTCTGAGCAGAGAGAGGGAGACCCTTTATCCTGTCAGCTACTGCTATGAACAGTTGGGTGAATTTACAAATGATCTAGTCCTTTCTATGTAGAACACTAGGGCTCATCTAACATTCAATGAGTGAAGAAGCTGCCCTTCCTTATTTGCATGTGGCTTCAGATAGAAAACCGGTAGGAAGTTTGCCTGATTGCTATGAAACTATGAAACCCAAGCAAAGGGGAAAACATTTTAGGGAAGGGCTGCAGACCAAAATGGATGAACAAGCATCTCAAACAGATTATTAAGAGAAAGCAAAATGCCTACAAGGAATGGAAGAAGGGATGGATCACCTTGCCTGGATCTGATTGAGGCCTCACAGTGTGCTCCATTAGGTGCTTCTGAAGTTGGAGTTCTTGCGCCTGCCATGTTTGTCTGAGAAAAGAGCAGTAGACACTGCACTTACTGGAGATATAAGATTCTTCAAGGCAGTAAAGGCAGCACTGGTGGTTGTCGCTGATCAAAAAGGAGTGGGGGAAGGAAAGGCAATTCTTAAAGCCTGGGAGCCTGGTCATAATCTAGGTCCTGCACTGACAGAGGATTTCTCAGGATGGAGATTCTAACTTAAAAATTACTTATCTAACGATAACTAACAACATAAAACTTTTAAATATTTACAGAAAAGAATGCCTATGAGGATCAGTTCTGGACACTGGAGGATTCCTACTAAGGCCATGTGGTGGTAAAAAAGGACTTGGAGAGGCATCAGTCTGCACCGCCCCTTATAGCTTCGGTATGGACCACGAGGAAAGCAACTGCAGAGGTGTTGAGCAATAGATGCTACTTGCTAGAAATATCCAGTTTCAGGCATATGGAGCACATGTGTACCAACAGTGAATAAACATAGGGACCAGAATTCAAGGAAGAAATAGGCTGTATTTCAGCAGTGCTGGCTGAGCCACCATGCAGTGCTAAAAATGCCAGCTCTAAAAGGAAACTCTGTAAAACACCAAACAAAAAAACCCAAAATTGCACACCATGACTGGGAGGCTGGAAAGAGCGTAAGCACCCATATCTTCCCTCTCAGGGATCTTAGCATTTAAAAACATGAGACCAATCTGGCAGTTGTTCCAGGTTTAATGAATTCCTATATGACAATAAAGCATTGCTGAACAGATTTCGATACCCTGGAAAATAGGGCTACAATTAAGAACTGAGAATGATTGGAATGAGAGAAAATGGACATTGGAGAAAGTGGAAATTTTAATAAAGTATGGTCATCAGAAATTCTCAGACTGCAACCCTCAACTGATTCTTTGCAACTAAATTCAGTATCTGGAATGCCCATAAATAGATTTAGAAGGATTAAATTTTTATTGGTAAATGTAGATAATGTTTATTTCACTATATACACACAAATTAATGAAAATATATTTCCATAGATGATAAATGAAATTTACAGACAGGCAAAGTAAAAAAAATGCTGCTCAAGAACTTACTACAGTCAAAATCTGGTGATTTAGACTTTTGAATTAGGCATTTTACAAATGGACTAGCGAATGAATAGTAAATATAGGTATGATCTTTTGATTTTAGGCTATTTACTTTGTCAGCTTCACATTTAAAAATTAGGGCTGTCAAGCAATTAAAAAAATTAATCGCGCTGTTAAACAATAATAGA
Organism: Terrapene triunguis; assembly: GCF_002925995.2. NCBI lineage: Eukaryota > Metazoa > Chordata > Testudines > Emydidae > Terrapene > Terrapene triunguis. The sequence goes on from NW_020664589.1 coordinate 18,978,487, forward strand.
ATACTATTTAAATAAATATTTTTGGATATTTTCCACATTTTCAAATATATTGATTTCAATTACAACACAGAATACAAAGTGTACAGTGCTCACTTTATATTTATTTTTATTATAAATATTTGCACTACAGTACTTGTATTAAGTGAATTGAAAAATATTATTTATTTTATTTTTACAGTGCAATCTCTATCATGGAAGTTCAACTTACAAATGTAAAATTATGTACAAAAAATAACTGCATTAAAAAATAAAACAATGTAAAACTTTACAACCTACAAGTTCACTCAGTCCTACTTCTTGTTCAGCCAATCGCTCAGACAACAAGTTTGTTTACATTTGTAGGAGATAATGCTGCCCACTTTTTGTTTACAATGTCACCTGAAAGTGAGAACAGGCATTCGCATGGCACTGTTGTAGCTGGCGTTGCAAGATATTTACATGCCAGATACACTAAAGATTCATATGTCACTTCATGCTTCAACCACCATTCCAGAGGACATGCGTCCATGCTGATGATGGGTTCTGCTCAATAACGATCCAAAGCAGTGCAGACCAACGCATGTTCATTTTCATAATCTGAGTCTGATGCCATCAGCAGAAGGTTGATTTTCTTTTTTGGTGGTTCAGGTTCTGTAGTTTCTGCATCGGAGTGTTGCTCTTTTAAGACGTCTGAAAGCATGCTCCATACCTCGTCCCTCTCAGATTTTGGAAGGCACTTCAGATTCTTAAATCTTGTGTCAAGTGCTGTAGCTATCTTTAGAAACCTCACATTGGTACCTTCTTTGCATTTTAACAAATCTGCAGTGAAAGTGTTCTTAAAAGGAACAACGTGCTGAGTCATTATCCGAGACTGCTATAACATGAAATATATGGCAGAATGCAGGTAAAACACATAGCAGGAGACTTACAATTCTCCCCCAAGGAGTTCAGTCACAAATTTAATTAACACTTTTTTTTTTTTAAACAAGCGTCATCAGCATGGAAGCATGTCCTCTGGAATGGTGGTCTAAGCATGAAGGGGCATACGAATGTTTAGTATATCTGGCATGTAAATACCTTACAATGCCAGCTACAAAAGTGTCATGCGAAAATCTGTTCTCACTTTCAGGTGACATTGTAAATAAGAAGCGGGCAGCATTATCTCCCGTAAATGTAAATAAACTTGTTTCTCTTAGCGATTGGCTGAACAAGAAATAGGACTGAATGAACTTGTAGACTCTAAAGTTTTACATTATTTTGTTTTTGAGTGCAGTTATGTAACAACAAAAAAATCTACATTTGCAAGTTGCGCTTTCACGATAAAGGGATTACACTACGGTACTTGTATGAGGTGAATTGAAAAATACTATTTCTTTTGTTTATGATTTTTACAGTGCAAATATTTGTTATAAAAATAATATAAAGTGAGTACTGTACACTTTGTATTCTGTGTTGTAATTGAAGTCAATATATTTGAAAATGTAGAAAAAACATCCAAAATATTTAATAAATTTCAATTGTTCTACTTTTTAACAGTGCAATTAAAACTGCCATTAGGCGCAATTTTTTAATTAGTCGCGTGAGTTAACTGCGATTAATCGACAGCGCTAGGAAAAATATAAAATTTGTGTTTTAGTGGTTTATAAAGCTTTATCTTTTTGAATCTCAACATCTACTGACATTAAATAATTATTGTCTGACCCTCAATTTCCTGCAACTGCGAATATTTAAATTGATAACCAAAAATACTTTAAACCCATAATTATGCGTAATTGTGAAAATTTAAATAGATAAAAATGCTTTACAATAAACAGATTTTATCTGTTGAAATTATACAAAAATAAAAATTGAATTATTGGTGGTGTGCAGTATGTAATAAATAATCATGAAATTCTGTAAGTAGCACAATCAAAACTATAAACTAGTTATAATGGATACTGGAATGGAATCAGTATGGTGAGGGGCATGGTATGAAACCATTTGATGCACTAGATCAGGGGTTCTCAAACTTCATTGCACCACGACTTCCTTCTGACAACAAAAATTACTTCACGACCCCGGGACGGGGGACCGAAGCCTGAGCCCGCCAAAGCCCAAGTCCCACCGCTCCGGGCAGGGGGGCCAAAGCTGAAACTCAAGGGCTTCAGCCCCAGGCCGGGGCCTGCAACCTGAGTCCTGCTGCCCAGGGCCGAAGTCCTCGGGCTTTGGCCCTCACTAGTGAGGCTTGGCTTCAGCCCTGGGCCCCAGCAAGTCTAAGCCAGCCCTGGTGACCCCATTCAAAGAGGGTCATGACCTCCTTTGGGGTCCTGACACACAGTTTGAGAACCGCTGCACTAGATTATACTAGACCAGGGGTCGGCAACCTACGGCACGTGTGCCAAACATGGCACGCGAGCCGATTCTGAGGGGCACGCAGCTCCCTGCCGCGGTCCCAGCCCCCAGCCCCACTCAGCCCCCCCGCCCACTGCTCTCCTCTGCAGGGACAGGAGGTAGAAGCTTGGTTCTGCAGCAGCCAAGCTTCCCTCCTTCCCCGCCTCCTCTCCTTCCCTGGCCAATCAGCTGATGGCCCTAGCGAGGGGGAGGGGGAAGAGTGGCAGCGTGCACACAGCTCCGTAGAGGAGGCAGAGAGAGGTAGGGACAGAGCCTGGGGGAAGGGGATGGAACAGGGCATATCCCTTCCAGCCCCCTGCCTTCTGCCCCGCACCACCCACCCTTCTGCCCTAAACCCCCCCACCCCAACACACACCCATCCCTCTGCCCTGCTCCCCCACAGCCCCATCCCTCTGCCCTGAACCCCCCACACCCCAACACACAGCCTTCTGCCCTGCACCCCTCCCACACTCCCAGCCCTCTGCCCTGACCCTTGAACCCCCCCCACACCCAGCCCTCTGCCCTACACCCCCCACACACCCCAGCCCTCTGCCCTGATCCCTGAACCCCCCCCCCCCCCCCCCCCACCCTCCTCCCCCCAGCCCCCCCCCCCCCAGCCCTCCGCCCTACCCCCTGAAACCCCCCCCCCCGCCAGGTCTGGGGTCCCGGCCATTAGGCCCTGCTCAGCCCGCTGCCGGCCTAGGTGAACAGAACCACAGGCTGGCAGCGAGCTGAGCAGGCTGGTGGCGTAAGATCAGCATTTTAATTTAATTTTAAATGATGCTTCTTAGACATTTTGAAAACCTTGTTTACTTTACATACAATAGTTTAGTTATATAATATAGACTTATAGAAAGAGACCTTCTAAAAACATTAAAATGTATTACCGGCACGCGAAACCTTAAATTAGAGTGAATAAATGACGACTCAGCACACCACTTCTGAAAGGTTGCCTACCTCTGTACTAGACAGACACTTTCCAGATCATACTACTAGATTAATGAAAAAGATTTTAACATTGTTAAAAAAAATCAGCTTCATGAGCAGTGTCTCCTCAGCTATCCTCTAGTCAACCAGCCTCAGAAGAGACTGTACTGGACATGTATATCCCTGTTTAGTGGGTCTGTATAGCTCAGGCAGTTGATAATGGGACCTGGAAAGAGGAAGTTACTCACCTTGTGCAGTAACAATGGTTCTTTGAGATGTGTCTCCCTATGGGTGCTTCACTGTACGTGCACTTGTGTCCCTGTGCTGCTGATCAGAGAACGTTGGTAATAGTGTCCGACGTGCACTATCCTCGTTGTGCCCCGCCACGAGGTTAACCAGACAGCATGGGTGAAACCCCCTCCGTTCTTTCTCTACTGTGGAGTCCTTGGCAAGAACTCCAAAGTAGAGCGGAGAAGGGTGAGTTGTGAAGCCCCCATAGGAACACACATCTTGAAGAACCATCGTTACTGCACACGGTAACTTCCTCTTCTTCTTCGAGCTATGTCCCCTATAGGTGCTCCCACTGTAAGGGACTCCCGAGCAGTATTCCTACTGGAGGACTGGGGCTTCAGAGTCGAGTCAGTTATAGATGACAATACTGTGGAACTGAAGATGGCATCGGAAGTGGAGTCTCTGGTAACTGCATAATGCTCTGTGAAGGTATGAGCAGACACTCAGATTGCCACTATACAGATTTCTGACATAGGGACATTCTTGAGGAAGGCGATGGAGGAGGAGACAGACCTCAGGAGTGAGCACGAATAGGGGATGGAGGTGTTATGTTGCAAACCTGATAGCACTGTTTAATACAGTTCCATATCCATTTGGAGAGTCTCTGGGCTGAAAGCGCTGAACCTTTAGATCTCTCCGCAATAGAAAGGAAGAGCATAGGAGATTTCCTAAAAGCCTTTGTCCTATCCAGGTAAAAAGCCAGGGCTCTCCTAATGTCTAGTGCGTGCAGTATAGCCTCCCTGTTTTCACGGTGAGGCTTGGAGTAAAAGCTTGGGAAGTGAAGCAGTTGGTTTATGTGAAAGGGGGAAGTCACTTTGGTGATGAATTTCAGGTGCAATCTGAGAGTGACTTGTCCTGAAACAATATTGTGGGTTGAGGGGGAGGGTGCTATCTGTGCTGCTATTTCCCCTATTCTTGTTGAGATGATCACCACCAGGAAGGCTGTCTTCATCGACAGGTATGTGAGTGACCAAGTATCCATGCATTCAAAGAGACGTCTAGTCAGGCTTTTCAGTACTAGGTTTAGGTCCTATGCTGGGGTGGGATGTCTGGGTTGGGGGAAAAGTTTTACTATATCCCTGAGAAATCATTTTGTGGTTGGGTGTGAGAACACTGAGTATCCCTCTAGTTATCGATGGAAGGCTGCTATAGCCGCAAGATGAACTTTGAGCGAACTGAGAGATAATCCTAATTTTTTGAGAGTCAGTACATGGTCTAGGAACACTGGAAAAGTAGCGAATGTTGGGGAAATTTGTTGGGAATTACACCAAACCTGAAACCACTCCTGCAGGTAAGTATGATGTAGTGGATTTTCTACCGTGTAGTAACACTTCCTGTACCTCCTGAGCAGGACCTTTCTATGCACTGGAACCATAAAAGAGGCAAGCCTTGAGGCGGAGTATCTTCAAGTTGGGATGTAGCGTGCGTCCTTCGTTCTGGGTATGGCGTGGGTTGGAGAGAGATCGGTGGGCATGTCACCATTTGTGACGGATAAGGGTACTAAGTCTGTCTCAGTCAGGTGGGAGCAGTCAGTATGATGTGTGTTCCTTCTCTTTTTATTTTTAATAGGACTTTTGACAGCAGGAGAAATGGGGGAAAGTCATAGAGAAGGTCCCTGTCACACAGAAGGAGGAGTGTGTCGCCCAATAAATTTTGCCCTATCCCTGTGCTGGAGCAGTAGCATGGACATTTCTTGTTCAGGTAAGTGGCGAACAGGTCCATGGACGGTGTCTCCCACCGCCTGAATAGGTCCTGAAACACTGCTGGACTTATCTCCCATTTGTGATTGTGTGGGAATTTGTGACTAAGACTTTTGTACTCCTGGAAGGTAGGCCGCTGATAATGTGATGTTGTGGGAAACGCACCAGTTCCATAACTTTAGTGCTTCTGCACAAAGGGAGGGCAACCTGGCTCCTCCCTGCCAATTTATGCAGTGCATAATGCTATGTTGTCTGTTAAGACTCTTGTGTATGTTCTCTTGATCAGTGGGAGAAAATGGGTGCAGGCATTCCTGACCACCCTGAGCTTGAGGAGACTGATGTGGAGGGACATCTCCGTGGATGATATTTGCCTCGTGTTGTAAGGTCGTTTAGCTGTGCACCTCATTCTATGAGGGATGTATCCGTGGTGAGAAGTAATGATGGTGAAAAGGGGATCCACTGCAATCATTTGCTTGATTTTTCCACCAATCCAGGGAGTTTTTGACCTTGGTGAATAGTGACAGAGGTTTGTCTAATCTGTCTCTCTTTGATCTGTAGACCAAGATGAACCATATCTGGAGGCACAACATGTGAAGTCTAGCATGAGGTATCACTGCTGGGCCATATTCCCCAGGAATTGGAGGCAGTGTCTGGCTGATATTTGAGGGCTGTTTTGTACTGTCTCTATGAGCATGGCCAAGGTGGAGAACCTGTGCTGTGCTAGGAGTGCTTTGGCCTGTAACAAGTCAAGGTCAGCTCCTATGAAATCTAGGGGCTGTATAAGGGTGAAGGTTGATTTTTGGACACTGATCTGTAGTCCCAGTTCCATGAACAAGTCTACTGAGGTTTTGGTAACCTGGTGGACCTTGTTGAAGGAGCAGGCTCGGAGAAGACAATCATCCAGGTAGTGGTAGATCATGATCCCTTGGGAGCGTAGGTGACCCACCAATATGGAGAGGACCTTGGAGAATACTCTTGGTGCTGAGGAGAAGCCAAAGGGAAGTACTCTGTATTGGGGGTGGTCCTTGCCCAGGGTAAATCTGAGAAATCATCTATGTGAAGGTAGGATCGATATGTGGAAATAGGCATCCTGTAGGTCAAGGGCTGGAAACCAATCTCCCTGTTCCAGAGATGGATAATCATTGCTAGTGTGACCAACCTACATTTTTGAGCTTTGACAAATTTGTCTAGAGCTCTGAGGTCCAGTATGGGTCTCCAACCTCCCTTCTTTTTGGGTATCTGGAAGTAACAAGAGTAAAAACCTTTGGCTCGCAGATGTTGAGGTACTGGTTCTATGGCTCCTAACCAGAGGAGATCTGTTTTTTGTCTTAGTAAACTCTTGTGAAAAGGGTGTCTGAAGTGGGATGAGGAAGGGTGTTGGAAAAACTGGATTTCTTTCTCTGAGACTCAAATGCTGGGTTTGGAATTGTGAAGTGTGGGATTTACGTTGAGGTTGTGGACTAAACCTTCTCTTGTTCAGGAGTATAGATCACTAATGAGCAAAGAGTGGCCCTGGAATCTTTAAGGATATGGAGGGACACATCAGTCTTTTCACCGAACAATGTGGTGCTTTCAAAGGAAAGGTCTTCTATGGTCATCTGCACTTCCTTAGGGAAGCCAGATAGGTATAACCAAGGTGCTTGCCACATAACCACCGCAATGGAGATGGACAGTTGTGTCAGCTGCATTGAGGCTGACTAGAGCACTGTTTTGGCCACTAGTTGTCCCTCATGGATAATAGCTCGAACTGGTCACAGTGTGACTCTGGGAGCTGATCAATAAAAGTGTTGAGCTTTGTATAATTGATATTGTCATATTTAGCTGTTAAAACGATAATTTGCAATTCTAAATTGCAATTTGGCAGAGGAGTAGGCCTTTCTCCTGAAGACGTCTAGGCGTTTCCAATCCTTGTCATAAAGAGTGCATCTCATTTGGTGCTGGCGGGCCCAAGATTTTACCACATTGATGATAATGGAATTAGGGGGAGCGTGAGAAAAAAGGAATTTCATTTCCCAAGTCAGGATGTAATTTTTTTTTTAATCAACCTGTTTACAAGTAGGCATCACCGATGCTGGGATTTGCTAGATAGTCTTGGCCAGGTCCAGAAGAGTCTCTTCTAGAGGATGAGGAAAATGTAAGATGCCAAGGAACTTGTGATGGGTATTTTTTTACCTCCTCCAGGGGCATCTGCAGCATGTCTGCTACCCTTTTAGCTAAATCCTGGGAAAACCAGAAATTGTTGGTGGGCATCACTGCCTCATCTGAAGAGGAGAAGGAGATGTTGGTTCTTGATGTAACTTCCTCCTCAAATCTGCCCTCCTCTTCCTTCATGATCTCCTCTGGAGGTTCAGAGGTTCTGGATGCTGTGGCCGAGGGAGAATGTCTCAGAGGTTCACAGTGAGTCAAGCTGGAAGTCTAAAAGGTGTGAGGTCTATATGCCACCCAGGGATACCAGTAGGGCCACTGGGGCGGTGGAATAGAGCCCAGTGGCGGTGCCCATGGCTGGCCGTACCATGGTGGTGGTGGAGTAGGTTCAGGGTATGACTGAGGAGCCCCTTATAACGGGCACTATATGGAGCATCAGAGGAGTGGTGAGAGATGACCTCCTCTGGCTCACTGTCTGAGTCACCACTAGAAAGTGGAGGTGCATGGTATGGTGCCAAAGACTCCAGTATCTGGAGGAGACTCGGTACTGGAGCCCCAATGCCAAGAAGGGGAAATTCTGGTATATCAGATACTCTGAGTGCTCTTGAATGCTGGAACTCTTGCGGTCCTGACCAACCTGGTGCTGATACGGAGGGAGTTGGGGATCATGCCTGTACTGAGTGCTCTGGTGCTGGGTGGCTCACAGTTGACAGTGCTGAAGGTACTGCTCATACTAGAAGCATCGTCTTAACGGTGTGCACCGTTCCTGTCCTCATCCATCGGTGCGCATCAGTGGTACCTGCCATTCCAGATCCTTGTGAGCTATGGGTACCGTGCTTGGACGCAGTGGCGTAGCCAGATCCTAAGTGCAGGGGGAGCAAACCTAAAAAAGGCGCCCCCCTTGGCTCCTCCTCTGGCCACGCCCCCCTTGGCTCCTCCTCCGGCTGCTCAGCGCCCCCCCTCCCACTGGCTCCTCCTCAGAGCCCCCCCCCACTGGCTCCTCCAGCCACGCCGCGCCCTCCCCCTTCCTCCAGTCAAGCTGCGGCCATGCTGCGCCGCCCCCCCCCTCGGAGGGGCTCGGTCCAGGGGGAGGGGGCCGGGGGCAGGCTGGCGGCGAGGGCTAGCTGGGGCTGGCGGCTCCCCCCGGCAGAGCAGCAGGCACAGCCTTCGGGGAGGCCGGAGGGCTCCTCATGGCAGAGGTGGGGGGGGAAAGCCGCACGGCTCCGGACGCGTTCCGGGAACTGGGGCTGCCGCCCTGGGGCCGGAGCCGTTGGGGCCGGGGGTGCTCGGTCGGCGCCACTCAGCCAGGGCCGGAACCGGGGCTGGCGTGCTCGGCCGGAACCGGGGCTGGCGCCCTGGGGCCGGGGCCGCTGGGGACGGAGCCACCAGGGGTGCTCAGCCGGCGCCGCTGGGGCCAAGCTGGGCCGGAGCTGCCGGGGCCGGGAGCGGGCCGGAGCTGCCAGGGCCGGGAGCGGGCTGGCGCGCTTGGCCAGAGCCACCAAGGCCGGGAGCTAGGGTTACCATATTTCAGTAAGCAAAAAAGAGGACGGGAGGAGCCCCGCCCTAGCCCCGCCCCTTCCACTCCCTCCCACTTCCCGCCTCCCTCAGAACCCCCAACCCTCCCCCTACTCCTTGTCCCCTGACTGCCCCCTCCTGGGACCCCTGCCCCTAACTGCCCCCC
>NW_020664589.1:18987979-19031152 GCF_002925995.2 Terrapene triunguis
GAACTCCCGACCTCCCCCCGTCCCTTGACTGCCCCCTCCAGAACCTCCCTGCCCCTCCTCCGACCCCCTGGCCCCCTTACTCTGCCGCTCGTCCCAGCACGCTGGGCAGCAGGGGAGGAGGAGCGGGGGAGGAGCTCCAGACTGCCCGAGGCGATCTGCGAATGCAGGGAGGGAGGGAGTGATCTCTGCTGCAGGGGAAGCGGAGGAGAGGCTCTCTCTGGCTGTCGGAGCCCCATGTAAGTGGCACCATCCGGCCGGCTGCCCTGTCAGCCGCGTGCGCTCTGCATGGGGGGGGAAGTCCGGACATTTACAAATTCCCCCCAGATGCTATTTTTAGCTCGAAAAGCCGGACATGTCCGGGGGAATCCGGACGAATGGTAACCGGGGAGTGGGCCGGCGCCGCGGGGCCCGGGCCGAGCTGAAGCTGCTGGGGCCGGAGCCGCCGGGGTGCTCGGACGGCGCTGCTGGGGCCGAGCCGGGCCAGAGCCACCAGGGCCGGGAGCGGGCCGGTGTCCCGGGGCTGGCCGGAGCCGCTTGGCCGGGGCCAGTGGGAGCTGCTCGGCCAGGGCCGGAGTGGGCCGCGCCGCGTCTCGTCTCCCCGGAGCCCTCCTTCTCGCGTCTCCCCCCCCCCAGCTTACCTGTTGCTGGCGCCGGCCTGCCCCCTGCTTGTTTTTAGACTTCCCGCGAACGTGTGATTCGCGGGAAGCAGGGGAGGGGGAGGAGCAGGGGGGCGGAGCGTTCAGGGGAGGGGAGGAGGGGGAAGTGAGCTAGGGAAGGGGTGGACAGCTGCGGGGCCCTTTTAGGCGCCGCTTTTCAAAAATGTGATGAGGGGAAGCGGCTGCTTCCCCTGCACCCCACTAGCTACGCTAGTGCTTGGACGGTCTTGGTACCAACGATTCCGAGCATGCCGGTGATCCTTTTCGGCTAGCTCAAGGCTCACATATCTCTTTTTAGATACCTTTCAGGAGAGATCTGCAGCTGATTTCTTCGACCCATAGTCCTTGGACATCGAGGGCTGTGGGGAAGATTCAAATCTTCTAAGTGATTCCTAGTGTGGGTCAAGGGAAGGCTGCCGGGCTGCCGCCATCAGGCTGATTTTTTGTCTCAGTTCCATGTCCTTACGAGACCTTGGTTTAAATTGTTGACAGAGACCACACTTCTGAGGAACGTGACCTTTCCCTAGGCAGCGTATATGTTTATCTGCCATAGGGATGGCCTCTTTACATAGAATGCACTTATTGTAGCCTGGTGAGCCAGGCATACCCTGCTGTGGGGAAAGGGTCCCCTACAAAGGGGGAAAATTAAAAGTGGTTTTTGTTTTTTTAGGAGAAAATAAAGAAAATGTACAGCTAAGGAAGGAGGGAAGATTAACTAGCTACTAAAAATGCTAATGAAAAGAATAGAGATAACGATCACAAACAGACTGCTAATGACTCCGTCTCTAGCCAGGGGCGGTTGAAAAGGAACTGAGGAGGGGGTTCACCCACACAAGCTGGTTAGCCTCCTGGTGGGGCATGAGGGAGTATAGTGGATGTGCGGGCCGAATGGACACTGCTACCAAAGTTCTCCAATCAGCAATGTAGGGATGCAAGCGCATCTACAGTGGAGCACCCATAGGGATATTATACATACATACACATACCACCAGTTCAGACCTATCCCAGATCTGTAGTGACAAAAAGCTGTTACCAAATGACAGCTGTTTGGTGACCTAAGTGAAATGATTTGATGGGCACCAAGTCCAATTCCCAGAGGCCAGTGTCCACATCCCAAAAACAACAACCATAATTGGTACCAACTGACAGCCTTGTTGGTAGCCTCAGTCAATAGGGCAGTGACTGAACGGGCCATGGTGAATGAAGTCCCCTCTCATCCCTAGAAGTAGATTCTTCAGATCAGAATTGAGGAAAATTGGCAAGACCACACGGGGACGTTTGCATTGCAACTATCCATGCGGTACCTGCTCAGTCTCCAAGGCTGTCAAACCTGGTCCCTTTCATCATCACTAAATTCACGCAAAAAACATAAGAGGTAAAAAATAAAACAAAAAGTAAATTAAATAAAACCAAGAACCATCAGAAGAGAGGAGAATTTATCTATTTGCATTTTGAGGAAGACTATCAGCATAAACAGACTGCTCAAAATATTCAAACTTGGGTATCTACAGCCAGACACCTAAATCCATATTTAGACACAAATAAAAATGACTTGACTTTCAGAGATACTGACCATCCCAGGCTCGGACAGAAATCAATAGGAATTGTGGGTACTCAAAATTTCTGAAAAATTGGCATTTATTTAGATGTCTAACTTCAAACAACCAAGTTAGAATATTTTGGCCACTGGAAATACAGAGCTAATTCTGCTTGTTTCCCCATTTCAGTACTGCATTGGGCAGTGATTTCTTAGATAAGACTAAAAGCCATTTCTTGAGTTCAAGTTATTAAGAAATTCTCACACAATACTCCAAGAATGTAAGAAGTAGTTTTAGGCAGTTGTGGTTGGTATTTAAAACTTCATGAAAAGGCACAAAAGCACTGATAAGTGCTCAGGTTTGCTTTTTTAAATTGTATCACTTTCATAATACTCCATAACAGTGGCTCTCAACCTTTCCACACTAATATACCCCTTTCCAAAGCCTGATTTGTCTTGCATATCCCCAAGTTTCGCCTCACTTAAAAACTACTTGCTTACAAAAAACAGACATAAAAATACAGAAGAGTCACAGCACACACTTACTGAAAAATTGCTTACTTTCTTATTTTTACCATATACACCTCTACCCTGATATAACGCGGTCCTCTGGAGCCAAAAAATCTCACCGCGTTATAGGTGAAACCGTGTTATATCCAGAGGTTAAAGTAAGCCGGTACGGTCAGGCTTCCCCAGCGGTGATTTAAAGGACCTGATGCTCCAGCCACTGCAGGGAGCCCAAGGGTCACCACCGAAGCTCCGGCAGCGGGACTTGGGCGGCGTTTTAAAGGGCCCGGGGCTCCACACGAATTCGGATATAACGCAGCAAAGCAGCGGGGCTCAGGCGGCGCTTTAAAGGGTCCGGGGCTCCACACGAATCCGGATATAATGCAGTAAAGCAACATGCAGAGCCCCCTGGCCTCGCCTCCGCACAGGAGCCAGAGGGGGGACCTGCCGCTGCTTCTGGGAGCTGCTTGAGGTAAGCGCCACCTGGAGCCTGCACCCCTGACCCTCTCCCGTGCCCCAACCCCCTGCCCCAGCCCTGATCCCTCTCCCCCCCTCCGAACCCCTCTGTTCCAGCCCGGAACAATTTCCTGCACCCCCAACCCCTCATCCCCAGCCCCACCCCAGAGACCGCACCCCCAGCTGAGCCCTCCCCCCTTCCCTCAACGCCCTGCCCCAGCCCAGAGCCCCCTCCTGCAACCTGAACTTCTCATTTCTGGCGCCACCCCAGAGCCCACCCCCCCAGCCAGAGCCCTCACCCCCTCCCGCACCCCAACCCCCAATTTTGTGAGCATTCATGGCCTGCCATAAAATGTCCATACCCAGATGAGGCCCTTGGACCAAAAAGTTTGCCCACCCCTGATCTAGCCTGCACTCCTGGCCTTCACAGGACAAAGAACCTCACCCACCCACTCCTCTAATAACCTCTGGCTGAGTTACTGAAGTCATCAAATCATGATTTAAAGGATTTCAAGTTACAGAGAATCCAACAATCTAGTTTAAACCAGAAAGTGACCATGCTCCATGCTGCAGAGAAAGGTAAAAAAACCCAGGGTCTCTGCCAATCTGACTTGGGGGAAATTCCTTCCCGACCTCAAATATGGCAATCAGCTGGACCCTGAGCATGTGGGCAAGACCAACCAGGCCCTCCCCATCTAGTGCCCCATCTCTGGCCATTGGGGATATTTGCTACTAGCTGTCGCAGATGGGCCACATCCCATTGTAGGCAGTCTCATCATACCATTCCCTCCATAAACTTATCAAGCTCAGTCTTAAAACAAGTTGGGTTTTTTTGCTCTCATTGCTCCCCTTGGAAGACTGTTCCAGAACTTCTCTCCTCTGATGGTTACAAATCTTAATCTAATTTCAAGCCTAAATTTGTTGATGGTCAGTTTATAGCTATTTGTTCTTGTGTCAACAGTGGTGCTTAACTTAAATAACTCGACTCCCTCCCTGGTTTTTATCCCTCTGATTTATTTGTAGAGAGCAATCATATCTCCCCTCAGCCTTTGTATGGTTAGGCTAAACAAGAAAAGCTGCTTCAGTCTCCTCTCATAATGTAGCTTTTCCATTCCTCTGATCATCCTAGAAGCTCTTCTTTGCACCTGTTCCACTTTGAAATCATCCTTCTTAAACATGGGAGATTAAAACTGCATGCAGTATTCCAAATGAGGTCTCACCCAGTCATTAATCTATGTTAAAAATAGACCTTAAGGGGAATACAAAAGGCCTTCAGGAGGAATATGCAAGACTGGAAAAGGCAATCGAACAGTAGGGAGCTTATTCCTCAAACCTGAGAAGGCAAGGAAAGCTGGTTCAGTCTTGGTTTATGCAAATCTTAATTTGAAATTGATGGCTAACAAAGGGTAGTTTCCACACACACACACTCTCTCTCTCTCTCACCCTGTACTAAAAGGGAGAAAAGCCTTTGAGATAGGAAGAAAAGAAAAGGCTTTACAGCTATGCTGAAGGTGAAATTCCAGACTCTGAGATGCAAGGCTTTTGCCCACCTGGTGATATGTCTAGGAGTACCAGTCAGAGATGTCTTACTTTATGATTGCCTGGGGACAATCACCATTAGGTACCCTAGAAAGAACTCAGGTCTCAGGAAGAGTGGGAGCAGAGATAACAGCTTGAAAACTAAATTAAAAGCAAAAAAGCCAAGATCCTCCCAAACTAGTGCTCTAAGGAAGGTGGTAGAAGTCACTGTGGCCTCAGGGATAGCTATATCGACTTTTATGGTGCTAGGTGTGGTTACACTAGCAAACTCTGTTCTAATGCTGAGAACTTACCCTGCTTGCTTCAACATGATGTAACCTGTAGGACTCCCCAGTACTCTCGTTAACTAAATCAAACTGATGCCGATATGCTACACAGATCATATTGTCATTGTCTCCAGTAGGTCCATCCACCAGAGTCATGATCACTGGAGGGTCAGAGAGACAAATCTCCTGTAATGTAAATGACATTACATTAAGATGGAAATTAAAGGAATTATTCTACTTTTCATATTCTCACTGGAAATAGTTTGTACTACAGGTAGTGCCCAGTGAGCTGTGCTAGAGGGCAGACGGGCTGTACACAGATATGTTTCATTGATGAACAAGAATCCAGTTAAAAAAAGTGGAGGATTTTTGTTTAATTATCTGTAATGGGATTTCCCATCACCATTGTTGGGACTCTCACTTGAACCAATCCTGGGTTTAGAAAGGCAAGATGTGTGCCCCTCCTGAACCAGGTGTCAGCCCTACCAAGTGAGAGAGAAGGTATTTTTAGTGATTTGTCTCAAGCATACCCTGATGTACTGGAATTCCTCCACTGGTGATTCAGACAGTGATGACATCAAACAGACACTGGTTAAACTGTTGCCTTGATTGTATTTCTTTGTGATGAGGAGCAGTTTGTTCCTAATAGCCACAACTATCCTCAGTTCACTGCTGTGGTGAGTATTAATGGCATACAAATGGCAGCCTAAGGAGATAATGCACGTATTAACATTCCCTTCAAGAAACACACCCACGAACTCCACATAGTTCCTTGTGAAGTGAAACCTAATTATTTTTTCACCCTCTAAAATTTGCAAATGAATAATTTCTTATGGAAGTGAATGACTAAATGCATAGGCTTGTGCCAGGGGTAGTATGCATCTCAATTCTATCCCATAAAATTCTGTTGCTCCCCATCTAGAAATGCTCTCAGCTTTTCCAATACAACTCAAGAATAAGGTGCAACTCCCCTGCTATTCCACGTACTAGGAACTCATACAATTCCACCAATGCACCAACTCTGACCTGCAGCACTGCCCTATTATTCCAGTCCTGGGCCTCCATACATAGCTCTGCCAGACTCCTTCAATCCTGCTTGTAATATATCTATTCTGCTTCAGAACTTCTCCCTGGTAAAAACTACCAAGTCATGTGGTATTTTTGTGAAGTGCACAAATGGGAATTGGGATTAGTTCAAATTTATTTTCACATACAATCTAACACGGGATTTCAATCCACTGTCCAGAGGAGAATAACTAAGGGTCAGTTGCTGCAACATCTACAGGGGGAGCCGATAGGACCTTTGGCAGCTTCTGGCCCAATGCCTTAATTGGGTCTTTTGATAAATGAGAGTCAAATCACCTTTTGTTTTCTCAAGTTTATTTTCTCTGCAGTCATATTTGCTCTTTGCCATCTGCTTTGCTTCTATGCCATTTCGTACAGCGCTCATCCTGAAGACAAGGAGACGAGAGTCCTTCCCTGTCAGGTCGGGGGGAGAGCCAGGGAAATAGCAAGTTAAAATAAAGAACGGAACTAACATTCCCCAAAAGAATAAATGTCAAATCTGCACATTCACAACCACAATTAGGAAGATAAGAGGCAACTCTCTCCCATCTAGTTTGGAGATAAATGGAAATATGCTAGGAAGGAAAAAATGCCTATGAATTCTGCTTAGATTATGCAATTCTGCTACCAGATTGAGAGCTCCTGAGCTGATGAGCAGAATTAGTATCATCTGTCATGGTATGAACTTAAATCTGGAACACAGCAGCCGCTTTGAAGGAATCCTTTGATTTCTTGAATTAATAGCACAGGTTCCCCTGCATCTGGTTCTATACTGGAAAACAAGGTAAGAACTTGGTGCTGTAATGGAAAACAAGGTGAGAAAATGAGACCAGGATTATTACAACACAGTGAAAACCAACACACAAAGAACTAATGCAAATTAGCACACAAGATTGAAGCTTTAGCTCTCTGGGTGGGAATAATCCAACTGAATCTAAATTTACTAAACTGAGTATAAATTTACTAGATCCATGACAGAATGAAAATCTCCCTGGGGCAGACTGAGTTGTTCCTAACAAGACTTAAAACCTGTGATAATTTAAACAAATTTATGCCAAAGAATTCATATTCCCACTGCAGAAAATGAAAACAACATTCACTGCCAGTGCTAAAATCTTCAGTATCCAACACTTGTAGGTAAGCTGTTTGAAGATCATGTATATAAAGGGAAAAGCTTTAGATCATTAAAAAAAAAATGGCCCATTGCACTTTGCAGTGGGACAGGAGCAAATGACAAGAATGGTTACTTACCCTATGGCAATTATGGCTCTTCAAAATGTTGTCAGTATGGATGCCACTATAGGTGTGCATGCACCTCCTGATTGCAAGACTAGAGTCTTTTGAATAGCAGTGTCCATTGAGGCTGTACATGCATCCTGTGCCTCTTTGTGCACCCATGCAAGCACATAAAGGGCAGAATTTCTCCCTCAGTTCCCTGGGAATTTGAAAGTACTTCTCGGGGAATACTGCACCATTGCACATGCAGAATTTGTGCAGAAATTAATGTTGTGCATGCAGAATTTCCTCCCCTCTACCCCCAAAATGGACTGCACAGCTGCTGGCTGCCACTAGGGGCTGCTGGACGAGGCAGAGCCCAGCTCACAAATAGAAGACAGTGCCGGGGGAAGGGGGAGTGAGCTGGAGGGTTCCCAGCAGCTGCACCCCTGAAAGAAGGCAGCGATCTGCAAGCAACTCCGTACAACTCCGCAACCCAGCATCAGGCTATTTCTCCCTCTGGATCCCTGGGCTCTAGAGAAGTTGAGGGTGATAGTGTCTGGGCAAGGGGGCACCCTGTGGCTGGGCTCTGGGGGTGGGAAGGATGCAGGTGTCTGGGTTGGGAGGGCCCCGCAGCTGGGCTCTAGGGTGAGAGAGGGTGCAGGTGTCTGGCCTGGGGGAGGGAGGGGAGCCCTGTAGCTAGGCTCTGTGGGGGAGGAGGCAGAGAAACAGGAACTATGTTGTCGGAGAGGTTTCTTTAACTCTCTACTTACAAGAAGTGGAAATTTGAACAGATGACTAGGGAGGAGTATAAAAATATTGCTAGAGCATGCAGGGGTATAATCAGGAAGGCCATGGCACAATTGGAGTTGCAGCTAGCAGGGAATGTGAAGGGTAACAAGAAGGGTTTCTACAGGTATGTTAGCAACAAGGAGGTCAGGGAAAGTGTGGGACCCTTACTGAAGGGGGGAGGTGGAAAAAGCTGAAGTACTCAATGCTTTTTTTGCTGGTATTCACAGACAAGGTCAGCTCCCAGACTACTGCACTGGGCAACACAGTATGGAGAGGAGGTGAGCAGCCGCAGTGGTGAAAGAACAGATTAAGGACTATTTAGAAAAGCTGGACATGCACAAGTCCATGGGTCCAGATCTAATGCATCCAAGGGTACTGAGAGAGTTGGCTGATGTGATTGCAGAGCCATTGGCCATTATCTTTGAAAATCTGTGGCGACCAGGGGAGTTCCCGGACGATTGGAAAAAGGCAAATATAGTGACCCAGGGAACTACAGACCGGTCAGCCTCACTTCAGTCCCTGGCAAAATCACTGAGCAGGTTCTCAAGGAATCCATTTTGAAGTACCTGGAGAAGAGGAAGGTGATCAGGAACAGTCAACATGGATTCACCAAGGGCAAGTCATGCCTGATTGCCTTCTATGATGAGATAACTGGCTCTGTGGATTTGGGGAAAGCGGTGGATGTGATATATCTTGACTTTAGCAAACCTTTTGATATGGTCTCCCACAGTATTCTTGCCGGCAAGTTAAAGAAATATGGGCTGGATGAATGGACTATAAGGTGGATAGAAAGCTGGCTAGATGGTCAGGCTCAACGGGTGGTGATCAATGGCTCGATGTCTAGTTGGCAGTTGGTATCTAGTTGGTATCAAGAGGAGTGTCCCAGGGGTCGGTCCTGGGGCAGGTTTTGTTCAACATCTTTATTAATGATCTGGATGATGGGATGAATTGCACCCTCAGTAAGTTCACAGATGACAAGAAACTGGGGGGGAGGTAGATATGCTGGAGGGTAGGGAGAGGGTCCAGAGTGACCTAGACAAATTGGAGGACTGGGCCAAAAGAAATCTGATGAGGTTCAACAAGGACAAGTGCAGAGTCCTACATGTAGGAAGGAAGAATCCCATGCACTGCTACAGGCTGGGGATTGACTGGCTAAACAGCAGCTCTGCAGAAAAGGACCTGGGGATTACGGAGGACGAGAAGCTGGATATGAGTCAGCAATGTGCCCTTGTTGCCAAGAAGGCCAATGGCATATTGGGCTGTATTAGTAGGCGTATTGCCAGCAGATCGAGGGAAGTGATTATTTCCCTCTATTCGGCATTGGTGAGGCCACACCTGGAGTACTGCGTCCAGTTTTGGTCCCCCCACTACAGAAGGGATGTGGACAAATTGGAGAGAGTCCAGTGGAGGGCAACGGAAATGATTAGGGGGCTTGGGCACATTACTAACGAGGAGAGGCTGAGGGAACTGGGGTTATTTAGTCTGCAGAAGAAAAGAGTGAGGGGGGATTTGATAGCAGCCTTCCACTACTTGAAGGGGGGTTCCAAATAGGATGGAGCTAGGCTGTTCTCAGTGGTGGCTGAGAACCCCATTTTGACTCTAGAGGCTTAAAATACTCAGAGATCCAGGGACCCAGAGGCCTGGCATCCCCTCACAGCAACATGATGGGCAGCTCCAATGTTGATGTTCCAGGCGGAAGCAGGTTCCCTGGCTGGTGGTTAATATAATAAACCCTTTGGGAACTTCAATACTGTCATGTGAGAGCACAACCGGACAGACAGATGGCAAGCTGAGATTGGTGAAAGGTGGACCTCAATAGAGCTGTATGAAATGTTGGAGTGTTTTAAATGTACCAAGTAGTCAAGGACGTTCAATATCATAGTCTCCCTTAGGGTCCAGGCAACGTTGGGCTGCCCACATAGAGAACCTCTTCCTTTTTTGGCAAGTAAGTTCTTCTGATGGATGTCTTCCTCTTCTGTATCAGGATGTCTGGTTAAATGAGGAAGGCCCTGTGCATGATACTTAAGCAACCAATGTCCAGGCTGTTAGATGCAGGGGCTTTGTGTCTGGGTAGTGTATCTGATCATGAAGTATCTGACCTGTGAAATCAGGTCCAGGCAGTTGAATGGACATATGCAGCAAGTCTACCAGCCAAAACTGTCTTGAACAGTAGAAAGTCATAAGAATGTTCGCAGCTTGCCCTCATTTGACTTTGGATATCACTCTGGGGATTTGGAGAATTGATAGAAAGGCATATGGGAAACCTTGATTCCATTGCAGAATGAAAGCACCTGGTAACAATACTGTACTCACTCCTTATCTGGAAAGGGAGGTACTGACCGGTAACTGGAGGTTCTTTGAGATGGTAGTCCCTATCTGTACTCCATGGTGGGTTACACATGCATACCATGCACCAGGAGCTGAAGAATTTGAAAGTTATGTCTATTGGTCTGCACATGCACCCTGGTTCACCTCATGCCTCTCTCCAAGGGGATAAAGGGTGGGGTGGACTGATCGCCTCTCAGTTCCTTCTCTACCATGAATCAGATAAGATCCAAAGCAGAGGAGGAGAGCAGGCAGTGGAATACAGATAGGGACCGTGACTCTCGAAGATCCTTCAGTTACAGGTCAGTAACCTCCCTTTCTTCTTCAAGTGATGATCCTATTATATTCCACTGTGGGTGACTGACAAGCAGTACCTAAGTCGGAGGAAGGTGCAAGGATGTAGATAGCAGAGTTGAGGACCGCCATTCCAGAGGAGGCAGAGGAGTCCTGTACCAATGCATAATGTCTTGGAAATGTGTGAACAGAGCCCCATGTGGCTGCTTTACAGATGTGAAGGAGGGGTACCTCTGGAAGTGATACTACAGTTGTTGCTTCTGCTCTGGTGGAATGCACTCTTATTCCAGGGGGGTTTGGGGAAGGTTCAATAGCTGATAGCAGAGTAGAATGCAGCCAGAGATCCATTTGGAGATTCTCTGGGTGGAGATAGCACGCCCCCTGATTCTTTCTGATATAGTGATGAATAGTCTCAGGGATTTCCTGATGGGTTTTGTTTTTTGCAGGTAAAAGGCCAAGGTCTGCTGAACATTGAGGGAGTGGAGTCTTCGTTCTTCGGCAGAAATATGCAGTTTTGGGAAGAACACAGGCAAGTGAATCGATTGGTTAAAGTGAAATTCTGAAACTACTTCAGGAGTGAATTTGGGGTATAGATGAAAAGAAACATCCTTATGGAATACAGTGTAAGAAGGCTCTGCCATCATTGCTCCAAGCTCGCCAACTCTTCTAGCTGAGGTAACAGCTACAAGGAAAGCAATCTTCATGGAAAGGAGAGACATGGAGCAGGAAGCTAAAGGTTCATGGGGGGGCCTTGTTAGTACAGAGAGAACAAGGTTTAAGCCCCACTGAATAGGTGGGAAGGTTCTGATCAGGCCTTTCCAGAATCTACTGGTCAGTGGACGTGCAAAGACCAAGTAGCCCTGAAAAGGTGGATGGTATACACTGATTGCTGCCAAGTGCACTCACAAGGAGCTGATGGACAAGCCTGATGTTTTCAAAGAGAGGATATTGTCCAAGATGAGAGAAATATCTGCAGTTTCTGGGAGAATGCCTCTTTGAAGTGCCCAAGAAGAAAAGCATTTCCATTTAGCTAGGTAACATCTTCTAATAGAATCCTTCTGCTATTAGAAAGAATGTCCCGCACGGTTGTGGAGCATGAACGTTCCAAGGATGATGGCCATCCAAATACCAAGCCCTGAGGTGGAGCAGATGTGGATCAGGGTGCTTTCATCTTGCCGTTCCTCCAGGTCAGGAGCTTGGGAAATGTTGGGAGGATGATCAGAGGTCGGGATGACATGTGTAGGATGTTGGGAAATCAAAACTGTCTTGGCCAGAAGGGGGTGATCAGGATGACCCGTACTGTATCCTGCCAGATTTTGCACAGAACTTGCAGCAGGAGTGGTAGCGGAGGGAAGGACTAGCTGAACTGGTCCAGCCAAGGAAGAAACAGAGTGTCGCCCTGGGAGAGGTGATCTAGGGCTTCTCTGGAGCAATATGTGGTGCATTTCCTGTTTGCTTGAGAGATGAACATATCTCTGGCTAGGGTTCCGCACAGAGTGAAAATATTGTGCAATACCAAGTCGTGGAGCTCCCACTTGTTGTCGATTGCAAAATGTCTGGGGAGGAAGTCTGCAATCACATTTTGCTTCCCCGGAAGGTATACTGCCAATAGCGTGATTCGATTGGTGATATACCAGTTCCAGAGACTGACTGATTCTGCACACAGACCGGAGTAATCCAGGTCAGTTTCTATCTATAACTGAGTCTTTTCTAGTACAAAAGGACCAAAAAGGCAAGGCCTATATCTCAAAACAAGCTTTCCTTTATATTAGTGAAATCAACTTTAATAATAATAAGAACAAATAACCAAGCCCCCCAAAAAGGGCCAAGTTGGGGTGGCAGAGCCAGGTATCAATGCAAAAAGTCTAAACTCTTTACTTAGGGGTTCAACTCCCCTCTCCAACTATGAAAATGCTACCCTCTAGTTTAATATCCCCACTCATATATATAATCCCAATCCAAATTGCTGTAGCAAAACTAAACTAAGTGATTGGGCAACAAAATGGCAAATGAAATTTAATGTGGAGAAATGTAAGGTAATACACATTGGAAAAAATAACCCCAACTATACATACAATATGATGGGGGCTAATTTAGCTACAACTAATCAGGAAAGAGATCTTGGAGTCATCGTGGATAGTTCTCTGAAGACGTCCACGCAGTGTGCAGCGGCAGTCAAAAAAGCAAACAGGATGTTAGGAATCATTAAAAAAAGGATAGAGAATAAGACGTAGAATATCTTATTGCCTTTATATAAATCCATGGTACACCCACATCTTGAATACTGCATACAGATGTGGTCTCCTCATCTCAAAAAACATATACTAGCATTAGAAAAGGTTCAGAGAAGGGCAACTAAAATGATTAGGGGTTTGGAACAGGTCCCATATGAGGAGAGATTAAAGAGGCTAGGACTTTTCAGCCTGGAAAAGAGGAGACTAAGGGGGGGATATGATAGAGGTATATAAAATCATAAGTGGTGTGGAGAAAGTGAATAAGGAAAAGTTATTTACTTGTTCCCATAATATAAGAACTAGGGGCCACCAAATGAAATTAATGGGCAGCAGGTTTAAAACAAATAAAAGGAAGTTCTTCTTCACACAGCACACAGTCAACCTGTGGAACTCCTTGCCTGAGGAGGTTGTGAAGACTAGGACTATAACAGGGTTTAAAAGAGAACTAGATAAATTCATGGAGGTTAAGTCCATTAATGACTATTAGCCAGGATGGGTAAAGAATGGTGTCCCTAGCCTCTGTTTGTCAGAGGGTGGAGATGGATGGCAGGAGAGGGATCACTTGATCATTACCTGTTAGGTTCACTCCCTCTGGAGCACCTGGCATTGGCCACTGTCGGTAGACAGGATACTGGGCTGGATGGACCTTTGGTCTGACCCAGCATGGCCATTCTTATGTTCTAGCTTTCTTCACCCTAGTTGAACGAAAAGACCTAGGATATATACAACTACGAAAAGACCCTAACATCGTAGGCCCATATGGACTACGACTACCAGTAGCAGGTGGTGTAAAACTATTTATCAAAGAGCCAATCTATCCATTAAGATTATCCCTTGCACTATTCACCCTGGCCCCAATCCTAGCCCTTTTACTAGCCCTATCAATTTGACTCCCACTATCACTACCTTTCCCACTAGCCGAACTTAATTTAGGCCTCCTATTCCTAATTTCCCCCTCCAGCTTCATAGTCTACTCCAACCTCTGATCAGAGTGAGCCTCAAACTCCAAATATGCCCTAATAGGAGCCTGACAAGTAGCAGCCCAAACCATCTCATACAAAGTAACCCTCGGAATTATGCTATTTTCTCTAATCCTATTTTCAGGAGCATTTAATATACAAACATTAGAACCACACAAGAACCAACATACCTTATCTTCTCTTCCTGACCACTAATACACCTCCACACGAGCAGAAGCTAATCGAGCACCATTCAACCTCATTGAGGGAGAATCCGAATTACTATCAGGATACAATGTTGAATATGCCGCTGGTCCATTCGTACTATTCTTTCTAGCAGAATAAGCCAACATCCTAATAATAAATACCCTTACTGCTATCCTATTCCTCAACCCACCCTCCCTTAACAACACACCTTAATTATTCTCCCTCTCATTATCATCAAAAGTCATAATACTTTCAGCAGAATTCCTATGAATCCAAGACTCATACCCATGATTTCGATATGACCTCCTATGAAAAAACCTCTTCCCAATCACCTTAGCACTATGCCTTTGACATATATCAATACCAATTGCCTTCTCAGGACTGATTCTCAACCAGGGATCTTCTCAGGACTCCCACCCATACCAAAGGACACGTGCCTGAAATTAAAGGATCACATTGACAGGGTGAATAATAGAGGCTAAAAACCTCTCATTTCCTTAGAAAAATAGGATTTGAACCTATACTAGAGAGAGCAAAACTCCCCATACTTCCATTATACTATATTCTAGTAAAGTCAGCTAACTAAGCTCTTGGGCTCATATACCGAAAATGTTGGTTAAAATCCTTCCTCTACTAGTGAATCCACACACAAGAATAATTATTACTACAAGCCTAATTATACTTCAATCTCCAGCAACCATTGAATTCTAGCATGAACTGGACTAGAAATTGATGGCTAGCCATCATTCCACTAATTGCCCAACAACACCATCCACGAGCAATTGAGGCTGCCACCAATACAGTAACTCCTCACTTAACGTTGTAGTTATGTTCCTGAAAAATGTGACTTTAAGCGAAACCATGTTAAGCGAATCCAATTTCCCCATAAGAATTAATGTAAATGAGGGGGTTAGGTTCCAGGGAAATTTTTTTCACCAGACAAAAGACTATATATATATATATATATATACACACACACACACACACACACACACAGTGTAAGTTTTAAACAAACAATTTAATACTGGTACACAGTGATGATGATTGTGAAACTTGGTTGAGGTGGAGGAGTCAGAGGGTGGGATATTTCCCTTACTGCTAAATGATGAACTAGCAATTGGCTGAGCCCTCAAGGGTTAACCCTCTCACTCTGCAAGGCAGCAGGAATGGAGGGAGATATGCGCATTTCCCTTAAGTACACTGTTTGGTTAATTAGATCAGCTTGCTGAGACCGCAGCTGCTGCAAGCTCCCTCCGTCCTGAACCCTGCTCTATGGAAGATGGGGTAAGCGGGGTGCAGGAGCAGGGGGAGGGGGACACCCTGACATTAGCCCCCTCTTCCTTCCCTCCCCCCCCGGCACAGCAAGCAGGAGTCTCGGGGAGCAGCTCCAAGGCAGTGGGCAGGAGCAGCACATGGGGGGGGGAGGGGGGAGGGACACAGCTGAACTGCAGGCAGCTGCTGCACAGGGAACTTAGGGGAGCGGGGAGCTGATAGGGGGTTGCCAGCCCACCCTGGTTCCAAGCCCCCACCAGCTAGCTGCAAGGGGCTGCTCTTCCTGCAAGCAGTAGATAAAGCAGGCGGCTGCCAAACGACGTTAGAAGGGAGCATTACACAACTTTAAACGAGCATGTTCCCTAATTGATCAGCAACATAACAACGAAATAACGTTAACCAGGACGACTTTAAATAAGGAGTTACTGTACTTCTTAATACAAGCAACCACTTCAACACTAATCCTATTCTCTAGCATTATTAATGCCTGAACACTAAGCCAATGAAACATTACACAACTAACGACATCTCATGCACAATTCTCACCACATTCCTAGCTATCAAACTAGGACTAGCTCCATTCCACTTCTGACCACCAGTAGTACTACAAGGAACCATCACAACAACAGCCCTAATCCTAACCACTTGACAAAAACTAGCCCATTATCCCTACTAGTAATAACCGCCCAAGCCCTAAGCACACCCCACCTGTTAAACACTAGGGCTAACATCCACCCTAGTAGGCGGATAAGGCAGATTAAACCAAACCCAACTACGAAAAATCATAGCATTTTCCTCCGTTGCCCACCTAGGATGAATAACCACAATCCTCACTCTATCTACTAAACTTATATTACTCACATTCTACACATACATTATCATAACCTAAACAATATTCTTAATAATTAAACCTCTAGAAACAAACAAAATATCCATCATAACATAATGAACAAAACTTCCAACCGTAAACACCCTGATAATATTTACCCGTATATACTCGTTCATAAGCCGAATTTTTTAGTAAAAAAGGGAAGCACCAGAGAAGGGGGTCGGCTTATGAACGGGTATAGAGAGGGAGAGGTGGGACACAGCCCCTCCCCCCAACAGAGGGAGCAAGGAGAGGCAGCACAGCCAGCAGAGACAGAAGGGAAGAGGCGGGGCCAGAGTCTCTCCGCTTCTGGCCACGCAGCTCTCCCCCCAGCCTCCAAAGCAGCTGCAGCTCCAGGGCTGGCAGACTGCAGCCGTGCCGCTCGGCCCCTCCCCCCAGAGCAGGCTGTGGCTGCGCCATGCCGGAGCATGCTGCAGCTGTGCCGCCCAGCCCAGCCTGCTGGAACATGCTGCGGCCGCTCCGCCCGGTCTGGCCCGCCGGAGCAGGCTGCGGCCGCACTGCCCAGCCTGCCAGAGCAGCTCCAGTCAGGTCAGAGACATCCTCCCCTGGCCCTCCCCAGATAAGGTGGGAAGGGATGGGATGGGGAGAGTGTGGGGGTCCCAGGCTAGGGGTGGGGTCATGTGGGGGGTGGTCACAGGGGTTACTCCCCTGACTCCCAGCTTCTCCCCATCAGTTGCTGTCCCGGCCTGTCAGAGTAAGCAGTTAGCGTTTACTTAGGTTTCCCTCTGTGCCTGCGGACACTCGAGGTAAACAAACCATCTCGGCCCCCCAGCGGCTTATCCTGATGGCCCGGGAGCCAAAGTTTGCTGAGCCCTGAATTATAGGGTCAGCTTATGAACGGGTGATAAAAATTTTCCATATTTACTTATCCATCTTGTGGGGGGGGGGGGTCAGCTTATAAATGAACCAGCTTATGATCGAGTATATACAGTACTCTTATATCACTAGCAGGCCTACCCCCATTAACAGGATTCATACCAAAATGACTAATCCTACAAGAATTAACCAAACAACACATAATCATTGTTGCCACCCTGATGGCTCTACTCTCACTCCTCAGCTTATTCTTTTACTTACGCATCTCATACTATACAACCATCACACTACCACCAAATTCAACTAACTATTCACAACAATGATGCCACAAAACTAACCAAAAACTTTATTTAGCCCCTATAATCACAGTCTCCACTTCTCTTCTTCCCATCATACCCACCCTATTAACTATCCTCTAGAAACTAACATTTTTTCAAATGCAACAGAGGGTCCTGTGGCACCTTTAAGATTAACAGATGTATTGGAGCATAAGCTTTCGTGGGTGACGCATGCGTCTGACAAAGTGGGCATTCACCCATGAAAGCTTACGCTCCAATACATCTGTTAGTCTTAAAGGTGCCACAGGACCCTCTGTTGCTTTTTACAGATCCAGACTAACACGGCTACCCCTCTGATACTTGACATTTTTTCAAATGTTGGTTAGTGTGAAGTAGACTTTTCTGTACTGCTACTTTAACAGGAAGATGTGTGTGTCATTTTCATGGCAACAAAGACAACTGCTAGCTATAAATTTAAAAATAAAGATTTCTTCTTGTCCTCAAGTACCCTTTTTTTCAACAGAGCAGAATGCTAATTGAAATAAAGTCCACAATAACAGAGACCAGGGCAACCTGGAACAATACCTAGGTCAATTTATGATGTCCTAAAGTTATATCAAAGTAAGATTAACATTAGAAATTCATTTAAAGGGATATGCTTCTAATATTCCTAAATGTATATGACAGAGCACCACTAGAGATTTACCTCTGTTAAGTCCTAGCTGGTGTTACACCTCTCTATGTACTTTCACAATATGGAAATACAATACTAAAGAGGCAACTGTGACTCTCTTATGCCTTTGAACTGTAGTGTCTATTGGTAACTTTACATTTCTTTCATTAGGGTATAGTATAATGCAATCATAGAATCACTTGTAGTATGAAACATTCTCCACTGTCTATATCAAATTCCCTTAATATTTATTTATTATAAATTATGGAGTGAAGAGCATGGTAAGAATTTTGTCACAAGATTAAAAGCCACTGTTACTACAGGCTTTCTTCTGATAATTGACAGAACAAAAGTAAATGTATAAATTTCATGATATAGCTGAGTTAAATCAAAATGAGTTGTAGAAAAGATACTGCCAAGAACTTGTTCCCACTTTAATATCTATTTAATTCTATAGAAAATATTTTAACTTTGCATTTTGGCAGATATTAGAACTACAGAAACGGAGACATTTCAACTCTTGAATTCACTTGTTTCCTGACCATCGCAATTGGAATGGAGGGCAATTCTAATAAGTCTTCCGGCTCATAAACTAGGATGGTGACTCCTGCTCATTAAAGTCAGTAGGATTACTTGCGTGAATAAGGTAAGCAGGATTTGGTCCAAAAAGTTACAATACCAGCAACAAGCAGGAATTACTTAAAACTAAGAGGATTTCCCCATCGAAGGAAAAGCAGCTTCTGCTGTATGATAGATCTGGTGTTGCATATTCATACTGCTGGAAGCTCCAATGATAAGTGGGAACAAAGTGATGTGTAAGTGTAACGCCAATGTCTCATAACGTCAGTTATTGGGACATTGTCTTCCACCAGTACTGACTAGTAAACTTGTTCACATACCATTGGATCAGAAATAGTCAAAGAAATTCATCTGGGTAGGAAAGCAAGAAGGCAGGTGAAGGTGAGAGACCTGGGAATAAATACAGTAGAAATGGAAAAAAACTTTTTAAAAGATAATTACTGACAAAATGAAATAGCATTCTGAAAGGGCAAGTGCATAAACTGTTACCTTCTACTGAGCTATGAGTAAAGTAATAGTGTGCCAGCCACATTCATATTGGAACCAAGAGGTAAGGAATCCTACCTTTGTCTGCTCTGGTAATCAAAAGGTCCAAAGCTTCCAGCACATGCATCTGTTTCACCTGGAGAGTTTTATCAAATACTTGCACTGATGACTGGCCATCTGGAAAGGAAACATGACCGCCAATTAGAACACATTTTTGACACTATGATTTGCTGACTAGTGATTTTAAAGCATCTTGTTTCTTGTAACAAAAACGTGGTTATTTTTCTGTGAAAATGAGGCATCTGGCATACTGCCACTTTATATACAGTACCAAAGATGGCAGTTCCTTCTTAGAAGGAGTTACACTGATGTGAATCATATAGCAAAAACAGAGCCTAAAAGGAACAGTTTTTGGAAAGTTTGAGAAAAATTGCTGAGAACCAACTACCTCCAATATCATTCCTCAAAATCATGACTACCATATATAGCATTCTAGGGAAGAGGCGTTAGAGTCACAAAATCAGTGCTAGGGAGGAAACAGGCTTGGATGACTACATAAATGGTACACAGCCACCTTTGGCCTCAGGCTCAGTGGAAGCATCAAGGACTGTGAAGTACAAGCAGGCTGCATGGACACCCCTTGAGCTTGGATTTGGCTTAATAAAAAGTCCTCTCAGACAGTCAAGAAAACAGCATCTGAAACCAATAAAATATTCAGAAGTCTGCATTAAAACAGGGCCCCCAAGATGATCTGATTTGCCTAGTTTTAGTGCAAAGCAAATTTTTGCAGTTAAGCTATAAAAGCCCTGACAGTAAGGATATATAGTAATAGATGTGGACTTTTAACTATCTTAAGTAGTGAAGAGCTGCTAACATCCTCATAGGCACCACAGATTGAAACTGTCAGGTACAAAAATATTGTCCTGTAGACAAATGCTGGATCATTCACTAACCATCTATTAGCAGGACACCAACATCTGTAGAAACTAGCAAGGACTGGCCCCAAGAATCCGCACAAACAACTTCATGAGGAAAATTACTGCAGAAACATTGGGACTCCCATGGCTGTGAAACGACATAAGCAGTGTATGGTAAATACACTAGGAAATACAAAGTTTATCAACAGAGAAAATTTAAAGTACAATAGCTGAAAAGTAACTCAGGACAGAATGCTCAAAGCTGCACTTTTGGAGTTAAAAATATCAGACTTTGGTCTGTTTGCCGGGGGAGGCAAAAATTCCCTTTCTCAATTAGTTTGGGAGGTTAATAAATATAAGCTACATTTGTGAGACTGGGGCACTGAATCTCCTTTTGGGAAAAGGTCACATCTTGCAGGTGCAGGAAGAGACAGCACTTGGTATTCAGAATGTTTTTTCACTTCAAGATAAACCTATCTGGGGTAAATTTCCAGAAGTATGGGAGGTCAGCAGCTTCACTCTACTGAGTGTGACCTGTAGCAGATAACCAGTGAAACACTTTGAAAACATCTCCTCTGTGTTTCTGCTTCAGAAATAACGTTCAGATCCAGAATGTATGTTTACCAACATTGATATGGAATTTCCTTATGCTCTATGGTCCAGATTGTGGCATTTAGGCACTGGCATGTGCTAGTGGTGGTGCAAAACTGCCCTTCCAAGTAGCTCCAGCAGACAGGGGACTGGACTCGATGACCTCTCGAGGTCCCTTCCAGTCCTAGAATCTATGAATTATGCAGGGGAAGTGCACATGCTGTACCAGCACTTTAGATGACTCAGCTTTCTCTACCTGACCAGCTTCATGGGCTGGTGTAGAAAGGGGCCAGACCATGGCACCACCTTCTCTCTAACCTCTTCAGGATGCTGTATGTCCCTGGGGCATAGACTGTGCAGTCCCTGCATTTCTCCAAGCACAGGGGCTGCTTCTGCACCTGGCCTCTGTGCAGAGTGCACAGAGGTGCTCCTTGCACTTTCCACTCCTGCACACCCACACTATGGCCAGGAAAAATCTGGCCCTTTATTAGAAACAACAATGCAATTTAATTTTATTTGCATGAAGCAAAAGTTACAAGTATTACATAAATGTACACAAAAATCAACTGGCATTTTCATTTAC
This sequence comes from Terrapene triunguis, assembly GCF_002925995.2. Classification (NCBI taxonomy): domain Eukaryota; kingdom Metazoa; phylum Chordata; order Testudines; family Emydidae; genus Terrapene; species Terrapene triunguis. The sequence goes on from NW_020664589.1 coordinate 19,009,116, forward strand.
TACTCCATCCAAACAAAAGTGGGATTGCTGAAACCAGCTTTAAGTTCAGAGATAGTTTCCATACCCATCCATTTACTGGGCCTTTCCTGCAGAACCATTTTGATATTATGCACCGATACATGGATCAATATGTCAATGTTTTCTCTTCTGTTACTGAATCAAATTACATGTATGCATTATAAGATTTGGAATGTAGTCCCATATTCAGTAGAACCTGGAAAGCCAAGATTTTGAGCAAACTTTGCATATTATCATGTATAAATGTCCACTCACCTCCTTTTTATAGAGGTTTGTGGTTGCTGAACTAGTTAGGGCATCTCCTCTCACAATGGTTTTCAGTTTCAGTGCCTTAAACAAGACAGATATTTCATTTAAAGTGTGTTCTTAATTGGTAACACCAAATTGATAAATAAATACTAAAGATATGGAGACTGACTATTGGGGAAGGGAGGGAAGCAATTTTAGAGTATAATTACAATAGATCCAGCTCTGAATTTCTGTGCCACATTACATAATTTCTTTATAAGAAAACCAGCCATTCCGTGTGTTTTGAGCAGAGATTAAACTGTTCAATAAGATGCTGGAAAATTATATGGTTTTAGACAATATATATCTGCTGTTGGCAAAAACAAAACTTAACATAGCAAATATATTAATGGAGAACACCTTAAATAATAACAAGTCCTCACACCCACAAATTAAGTCCATGAGCTAATTACACCCTTTACACCAGCTGAGAATCTGGCCCTATATAGTTAATGTCACATTTTTAAAAGTGCATTTCAAGACATTAAGTGACACTATTTGCACATTCTTGTGGAATGATATAATCCAAATTTGTCATGAACAGCATTACAAACCTTTCAAGATGCAGGTCAACAGAAGCATGCTGATTTTGAAAAATACTTAGCTCATAGTACAGAACACAATACCAATGTTGCACAAAGTTGCAGTGAGAAGACAAATGAGAATCTGAATTAGTTTATCCTTCCATATTGTCAATGATTAGAAGAGCTTCACAACCAGATCAAAATCCAGTGTTTCAGTACCGTATAGTCAAATGGAACCAACAGTGATTGAATAATGCACACAAAGAAGAAAGCAAATTCCTCTTTATGGAATAACTTCTACATCAGAAGCAGGAAGCGTGCTAAACCATCAGTAGGACACTGGACGATCGAGATGCTAAAGGAGCACTAAGGATGATAAGGCTATTGCGGAGAAACTAAATGAATTCTTTGCATCAGTCTTCAGGGCTGAGGATGTGAGGGAGATTCCAAAACCTGAGCCATTCTTTTTAGGTGACAAATCTGAGGAACTGTCCCAGATTGAGGTGTCATTAGAGGAGGTTTTGCAACAAATTGATAAACTAAACAGTAATAAGTCATCAGGACCAGATGGTATTCACCCAAGAGTTCTGAAGGAACTCAAATGTGAAATTGCAGAACTGCTAACTGTCATCTGTAACCTATCATCTAAATGAGCTTCTGTACCAAATGATTGGAGGATAGCTAATGTGATGCCAATTTTTAAAAAGGGCTCCAGGCGTCACCCCGGCAATTACAGGCCGGTAAGTCTGACTTCAGTACCAGACAGACTGGTTGAAACTCTACTAAAGAGCAAAACTGTCAGACACATAGATGAACATAATTTGTTGGGGAAGAGTCAACATGGTTTTTGTAGAGGGAAATCATGCCTAACCAATCTACTAGAATTTTTTGAGGGGGTCAATAAGCATGTGGACAAGGGGGATCCAGTGGATATAGCGTACTTAGATTTTCAGAAAGCCTTTGACAAGGTCCCTCACCAAAGGCTCTTAAGCAAAGTAAGCAGTCATGGGATAAGAAGGAAAGTTGTGTCATGGATCGGTAATTGGTTAAAAGATAGGAAACAAGGGGTAGGAATAAATGGTCAGTTTTCAGAATGGAGAGAGGTAAATAGTGGTGTCCCTGAGGGGTCTGTACTGGGACCAGTCCTATTCAACATATTCATAAATGATCTGGAAAAAGGGGTAAACAGTGAGGTGGAAAAATTTGCAGATGATATAAAACTACTCAAGATAGGTAAGTGTCAGGCAGACTGCGAAGAGCTACAAAAGGATGTCTCAAAACTGGATGACTGGGCAACAAAATGGCAGATGAAATTCAATGTTGATAAATGCAAAGTAATGCACATTGGAAAATATGATCCCAACTATACATATAAAATGATCAGGATTAAGTTAGCTGTTACCACTCAAGAAAGATCTTAGGGCAGGTCTACACTAACCCCCCAATTCGAACTAACGCAACTTCAGCTACGTGAATAACGTAGCTGAAGTTCGAAGTACCTTAGTTCGAAATTACCTCCGTCCAGATGCAGCAGGCAGGCTCCCCCGTCGACTTCGCGTACTCCTCTCGTCGAGCTGGAGTACCGCAGTCGACGGTGAACACTTCCGGGTTCGACTTATCGCGTCCAGACAAGACGCGATAAGTCGAACCCAGAAGTTCGATTTTCTTGCCGCCGAACTACCGGGTAAGTGTAGACCTACCCTTAGAGTCATTGTGGATAGTTCTCTGAAAACATCCACTCAATGTGCAGCGGCAGTCAAAAAAGCAATCAGAATGTTGGGAATCATTAAGAAAAGGATAGATAATAAGACAGAAAATATCATACTGCCTCTATATAAATCCATGGTACGCCCACATCTTGAATACTGCATACAGATGTGGTTGCCCCATCTCAAAAAAAGATATATTGGAATTGGAAAAGATTCAGAAAAGGGCAACAAGTTGATTAGGGGTATGGAACGGCTTCCGTATGAGGAAAGATTAATAAGACAGACTTTTCAGCTTGGAAAAGAGACGACAAAGGGGGAATATGGTGTTGAGAAAGTAAATAAAGTGTTATTTACTCCTTCTCATAACCCAAGAACTAGGGGTCATCAAATGAAATCAATAGGCAGCAGGTTTAAATATTTTTTTAAAATATTATTAAAAATATTTTTTCACACCACGCACAATCAGTCTGTGGAACTCTTTGCCAGAGGATGTTGTGAAGGCCAAGACTATAACAGAGTTAAAAAAAGAACTAGATAAGGATAGGTCCATCAATGGCTATTAGTAGTGCCCTACCAAATTCACTGTCCATTTTGGTCAATTTCACGGTCATAGGATTTTAAAAATTGCAAATTTCATTATTTCAGTTATTCAAATCTGAAATTTCATGGTGTTGTAACTGTAGGGGCCTGACTCAAAAAAAAGGAGTTGTGTGTGTGTGTGTGTGTGTATGTGTGTGGGGAGTGGGTCACAAGGTTATTGTAGGAGGGGTTGCAGTACTTCTACCCTTACTTCTGCGTTGCCGGTGGCAGAGCTGCCTTCAGAGCTGAGCAGCTGGAGAGTGGCAGCTGCTGGCTGGGACCCCAGCTCTGAAGGCAGAGTCGCCACCACCAGCAGTGCAGAAGTAAGGATGTCATGGTATGGTATTGCCACCCTTACTTCTGTGCTGCTGATGGCAGGGCACTCCCTTCAGAGCTGGGTACCCAGCCAACAGCCGCCGCTCTTCGGCCACATAACTCTCAAGGCAGCGATGAAGTAAGGGTGGCGATACTGGGAGCTCCCTCAAATAATCCTGTGACCCCCTTACAACTCCTTTTTGGGTCACGACCCCCAATTTGAGAAACATTGGTCTCCCCTGTGAAATCTGTATAGTATAAGGTAAAAGCACACCAGATTTCACGGTCCATGGTGCGTTTTTCATGGCGGTGAATTTGGTAGGGCCCTAGCTATTAGCCAGGTTGGGCAGGGATGGTGTCCCAAGCCTCTGTTTGTCAGAAGCTGGGAATGGGTGACAGGGGATGGATCACTTGATGATTACCTGTTCTGTTCATTCCCTCTAGAGTACCTGGCATTGGCCACTGTTAGAAGACAGGATACTGGGCTAGATAGACCTTTGGTCTAACCCAGTATGGCTATTCTTATGTTTTTAACTTCCTTTTAAAGACTGATAGGAAAACTAATTCTTAGCAAGCATTGCAAGTAGCTAATTTATTTTGAGAGATGCCCAAATTCACAATACCTATACATCTTTGCACTTCTCCGCCTCAGCTGCACTATTGAGAACGTTGAACCTCAACTGAAGCCAAGGAGGTAAGCCAATTATTTCCAGACCAAAAAAAGGCTGCCTGTCATATTTTGGATTTATTTAAATCTTTGCTTCCTGCTAGTTCCACATATGCCTTGATTCATTCTTTCTTCAGAAATCCACAGTGGCATCTCAAAGTCGTTATTCTTTTTTACTTAAATCAGCTTCCTTAATAACTCACCCTCTGATCGTTATCCTTTCTGTGAATGTAATTCTGCTCAATTCCCTATTTAGCTGTACTTCCGTCATTTATATTATTGCCTAGTTAATTAACTTATTGCTAGTGTAATTTTCTGCCCTAGCACTTGTGGAAGTAGAGCAAGAACTGACAGGGATTTGAAGGGGATTTCAATGCAAACAGTCTCTTCTGTGAGCAAGAGTCAGGCTAGCTGTAACCCTAATAACGCGAGATTTGTAGAAGCGAGGATTAAATTATAAATTATAAATAAATAAATAAATAATAAATTAATGGAGATATCCCATCTCCTAAAACTGGAAGGGACCTTGAAAGGTCATCGAGTCCAGCCCTCTGCCTTCACTAGCAAGACCAAATACTGATTTTGCCCCAAATCCCTAAGTGGCCCCCTCAAGGACTGAACTCACAACCCTGGGTTTAGCAGGCCAATGCTCAAACCACTGAGCTATCCCTCTGTGTGAGGTGAGTGGGAAAGAACTGTGAGAAGTTGTTGCGACCTTGTGTAGATAAATATGGAATGTAGACTAGAGTCTAAATAGATGTGAAAAATAAGATATCAGGATGACCTATGTATAAACACAATGCAGCTGTTGCTCCTCATTATTGTATGTAACAAAAGGTATAAATGCTTGCTGTAATTGTTTCTCTAGAAAGAGACCTGCCTAGGAGGGGGAAACCCTGTGTCCTAGTGCACTCTCTCCCTCTATGCACAACTGCTTGAGAATAAAGTATCTGACTTTGCTGCACCCAACCAAAGAGAGTGAGAACTCTGTTTTTCTCCGACACATTTGTCGTCTTCACTACATTGTATGTCAATTTACTTAAAAAAATTAAAACAAAATCAGTAAATTGAATCTACATTTTTACACTATAAAAATCAAAAATTGTGTGATTATCAAGGTCTCATTTGCTTTGAGTTACCATCACCATTTTTCTAAATATTTCCCACAATATAATATAATTTTACTAAATAAAGGGAACACTTCAGATAAGTGTTAAATGCCGTATTACCACAATACAGATTAAATACATCTCCCTCTTTCTGCTGACGGGTTTGTTCCTGAAAGTGCTCCTAATATATTTAATGAGATCCATGACTAAATTAACAGCAGCAAATGCAGTCAGCACCTTGATTTGCTTATATCATTCTGCCTCAGATAAGCTAGAACCAGCTGGAATCTCACAAGCCTGTTTTTGGCCAGACATCCCTAATCTTACTCCACACATCCCAGTGGAGTAATTAATTTGACCAATACTTTCAACATAAAACCTACCTGACCAAGTCGGACAAATTCTGCTTGACGGGCCTCCTCTTTCTTCCGTGCTGATCTAGGGGATTCTGGTAACACGTCACTGAACGACCTCCTATTAAGCATGTTCTTTAAAAAAAAAAAAAAAAAAAAGAGAGAGAGAGAGAGAGAGAGAGAGAGAGAGAGAGAGAAAGTCTTACTGACCCAAACTTTTTCAATTTTTTAAAAATTTCATCTGACATTACTTGACTGCTGTATTCTTTCAGCATTTTCCTGTGACCTCAGTTCAAGTTTAGATTACTAACAAAAAATAACTGCCCTCCCTTAAAATGTTCCTACTGATGAATCTAAGAATGCATGCTTTAGCCTTTTGATTTACAAGGTTGTGGAGTAGCTGCAATACTCTTCACATGTATCAAGGTGCTATCCAGTATATGAAAGATGACATATGCAGTAGAAAGGGAGAGCCTGAGACTTGAGGCCTAGTATAAGGGGCCTGGTGTAAGGCAGAATGTACTTTGATATGAGACAGAGGAGTTAACTCACTCAGTTCTTTAGAAATTCTAATGCTGTCTGACACCCATTTTGAGAGTCTCTATGTTGAAACAGCATATCCTCTGGACTTATTACCAAAAGATACAAATGGTCTTGGTGGTTTGTGGAAATGATTTTGTCCTATTGAAGTAATACAAGGTCGCGCTTAAAAGCTTCCGAAGTATGAAGTTTAGCCTTTGCAGTGGATGAGTGAGGTCTTAGAAAGAACACTGGCAAGTGAATGAACTGATTTAAATGAAAGTCTGACACTATTTTAGGCAAAAATTTGGAATGAGGATGAAGAGTAACTATCCTCACGAAAGGTGGTATAAGATGGTCCTGCCATCAGCGTTTGGATTTTGCTATTCTGCGAGCAGAGGTAGTAGCCACCAAGAATGCCATATTAATAGACAAATGATACAAAGAACAGGATGACATATGTTCATGGAGGCTGCATCAGAAGACTATATTTAGGTCCCAGAGAAGGGAAAAATCCTTAACAGATGGAAAAATATGTGTTAACCCCTTCAAAAAACTAGTTACAGTAGGAATAAAATCATGGGAGAAAATTGCGTGTTCCTGTACTGAAGGATAATAGGCAGATATCAGTGCTAAGTGAACTTTACTAGATCTAGTCAAGACATCTGAATGCTTTAATGATAACAGATTACCTCAAGAACAGGTACAGACCCCTCCAATGGGTAAAATTATAATGACACACCCATATTGAAAACTGTTTCCACTGGGCCCCATAAGTATGCCTTATTAAAGGTTTTAAGCTCTGAATGAGAATATGAGAATGACAAAGCCCTGGCTGGGATGATTTACCGGTAGTTGGGGTTGGTCTTGCTTAGAGCAGGGGGTTGGACTAGATGACCTCCTGAGGTCTCTTCCAACCCTAATCTTCTATAATTCTATGATCCTGTACCTCTGCAGCGGAAAGTCTATGCTCCAAGATCAGCCTACTAACATCCAAATTGTTAGCTGTAGCGACACTAAGTCTGGGTGTAGAACCAGTCTTTGGGTCTGCGTTATGATGTCCAGACTGATCAGTAACTTGAACTGATAAATGTACCATCTCTGAATACTAAAACTCACCTCCCCCCGCCCCCACTGGGGCTGTTAGGATAACTTGACCCCTGTCCAGTATTACATTCCTGAGGACCCTAGTAATTAGAGTGACCAGGGGAAAGCATGCAGACTCATTTCTCCTCCGGATCAAAATGTGCTGTTTAAAGTGGTCATGAACAGGTATGTGGAGGAATGATCCCACTTCTGAACTTTTATCTGAAGGACTGAAAGCTCGAGGGACCATTTTCTACTGAGTTGTCACCTAAATTGTTTTGAACCCCACATGAGTGTCTGACTATGAGATTGATTCCAGTAGGAGAATTCCTGTAGGCATGGGGAGAGATGATCTTGCTCCTCCTTGCCTGTTAATGTAGTGTCAAAACTTGGATGCTGGTGTCCTGAATCAGAGCTAGATGAATGGCCCTGAGTGTCACAGCTGGATGGTGGGCAGCCAGACCTGGTGGTCAGAGCTGGAGTCCACAGTCAAAAAACAGGAGTTGAGTGTCAGCTGGGTCAAGATACCAGGAGATCAGAAGCAGGAGACAAGCTTGAGATCAGAATCACAATTCAGATGCCAGGAGTCAAGAGGGGTTGGGATGCCAGGAAGTCAAGCTGGAAGCACAAGGCACACAGTCCAGAGCAGGGTGGATCCCAGTTATTTGAATAGCTTCCTGTTCCTGCTGATGGCTTAAGTAAAGTCAGTGGGCCAATCGGCTGCTCTGGGACTCTGCAAATACAACCTCAGGGGTACAGTCTCGAACTGGAGCTGGACTTCATGGGTCCTGAGTAAGCAGTTCTCAGCAGGCTACCAAGTGGAGGGTTGGAGCGTAGCAGTTCCTGCAGACCCAGATTTGAGGTCTGTGGGACATGACACTGAGTTCTAGACTGTTTATATGTAGTTAGGGACCAAAACCTTGGGTCTGCAGATGACCCAGATACGCTCTCCAGCCTGTGTGAAGGTACTGTATCTTTCACTAAAGTGTCAGTGGGAGCTGAAGACACAAACAACATTCCCGGACAGCCATTCAGAGGATCGTTCCACCAAGTATTGATGAAAGGACATTCCCGGGAACAAGCACTCGCGGAGTCATGTTGTGTCTGCTTGGCTGGTAGATCAACTTCAGCCAGGCTTGGAGAGAATAAAGATGCAATCTGACATGTGGTGTCACGTAAGTGCAAGTAGCCATATGACCAAAGAGATTAAGACAGACATTCACTGATATCTTTGCTTGAGTCTGGACACCAATAGATGACTCGTGTCCAATCTGTTGCTGATCTTGCATCTAAAAGTGCTCCTGTGACCTCTACTGATTAAGAGTAAGGGCTGACTTGTCTCAATTTGTCTTAAGTCCTAGTGAGAGAGATAAAGCACCATTCTCACTGCTTCAGTGACTTGCTGAAGCAACGTTTCTCATATCAGCCAATCATTGAAGGAAGAATAAATGTGAAGGCCTTGACTGTGCAGGTGAGCTACCCAGTATTGCTGTTCTTATGACTTATTGCTGATTTTCATGCAATTAAAATGTAAAGAGGAAAAACACCCCTTTGCTATCCAACTTACTGTATGCAAATCAATACTCACCAGGGTGGATATCTTCTTGAGCAATAGGCCACTCAATATGCCACTGTGGGTGATATGAAGTGCATAAAGATCACGCAAGTCTTGGATTTACCTTGTGTAGATCAGGCATGAGGTCCTGGTATAAAGAACGAATCAGCATGTCTAGAGTGCGCTGCCGTTTCTGAGCAAATGTTGGGGTTTCCAAGGTGGCTTTTTCCCCATTTATTACTAAAACATATTGAATAAAGGAGGATGTGTTACTTAAAGGGGTTTCATGTCCTTTACTGAATCCAAGTTGTCTTCATGTAAGGATATTAATAGCAAAATTACTAATTTGGGTTTGTTTCACATTTGTGCATATTTTGAACTAAAAGTTCTAGTTGTATTATCATCATGACTATGAAGAGCTTTTTTAACCCTATTTTCTTTTGAGCTACTAAACTTTATTTAGCTAGTATCGTTCTTCATAGACACAAAAACAACCAGATAAACTCCAGAAAGATACTATTTCACAGTTAATTTAAAAAGAACCATTTCCTGAATCTCAGCAAATGTGCTGAAGTTCTTTGATATATGACAAAAAATGTACCACCATACTGTCTATGTCACAGGCTGTCAGTGCAGCTGCCTTATATTTTAGAATTGTATTGAAAAGTTCAGAGTTGCTTCTGGCTCTGCTAAGTTCAATGTGAGGCCCAAACAATGTCAAATACTGCTGTACAGTAACTCCTCACTTAACGTTGTAGTTAGGTTCCTGAAAAATGCGACTTTAAGCGAAACGATGTTAAGCGAATCCAATTTCCCCATAAGAATTAATGTAAATGAGGGGGTTAGGTTTCAGGGAAATTTTTTTCATCAGACAAAAGACTGTGTATATACACACACACATACATACATACACACACACCCCCACTGTATAAGTTTTAAACAAACAATTTAATACTGGTACACAGTGATGATGATTGTGAAGCTTGGTTGAGGTGGAGGAGTCAGAGGGTGGGATATTTCCCTTGACGAACTAGCAATTGGCTGAGCCTCAAGGGTTAACTCTCTCACTCTACAAGGCAGCAGGAATGGAGGGAGGGGGTATGTATGAGAGAGAGAGATGCGCATTTCCCCTTTAAGTACACTGCCTTGTTAATTAGATCAGCTTGCTGAGACCGCAGCTGCTGCAAGCTCCCTCCATCCTGAGCCCTGGTGTGTCCCCCCTGCTCTATGGAAGATGGGGTAAGCGGGGTGCAGGAGCAGGGTGGAGGGGGACACCCTGACATTAGCCCCCCTCTTCCTTCCCTCCCCCCCGGCACAGCAAGCAGGAGTCTCGGGGAGCAGCTCCAAGGCAGTGGGCAGGAGCAGCACATGGGGGGGGAGGGGGGAGGGACACAGCTGAACTGCAGGCAGCTGCTGCACAGGGAACTTAGGGGAGCGGGGAGCTGATAGGGGGTTGCCAGCCCACCCTGGTTCCAAGCCCCCACCAGCTAGATGCAAGGGGCTGCTCTTCCTGCAAGCAGTAGACAAAGCAGGCAGCTACCAAACAACATTAGAAGGGAGCATTGCACAACTTTAAACAAGCATGTTCTCTAATTGATCAGCAACGTAACAACGAAACAACGTTAACCGGGACGACTTTAAGTGAGGAGTTACTGTAATTGATAAAGCAGTTTTCAATAAATTAAGCAATTTGCCATTTTCTAATTAGATTTTATCAAAGTAATTAGAGTCATTCCTCTAGCTTTAAAGGGCAATGAGCAATCATAGATCTCGATCACACAGCCCAGTAATCTCTTGGCTGATATATGAGTTAGGAGTCTACACTGCTAATCCATTTAAATATCAACGAGTATTCTTTAGTAACTTATATGAAATGAACTGGTGAGTTCTCAGTCAAGTTCCTATTGGTCAGATGTTTACATTACAAAAATCATGATTAGTACTCAGTGGCCCCCTTCCTGGGAGTCTTAGCAGGAGGTCACGGCTTGAATTAGTCCATTAAGATTGAGTTCTCTCCTCGGGAACTGGTTCATAACAGCACTAAAATATTCATAACAGCACTGAAACATACTGACTGTTTTCCATGCTGCACATTTTCTGTAGATAAAGTACTTTAGTCTCCAAAGTTGCCAGTCTGGCACCTTTTACTGCTAAATATAAGAAATGGCATTAGATTAATATGTTTCTGAATATCACTCTCCTTTGTCTTTAAGAAGAAACCTTTGGAAAATGAACAATTCATTAAGCAATGGAACAAATACTTCTGAAATGCTCAAACCAGATTGGATCTGGTAACCTAGGAAGCATTAACTGCATGGGAGTTCAGTGTTTATCAGAACCATATAGAAATGTTTGAGGGGATTCATATTCCACTGAGGCTAGAATAGCCAAACTTTAAAAAAAGACTCAATATAAAACTGTAACATTGCACAGCAGAAAAATTATTTACAATCTACAGTATCCCAAATAAGTGTGAAGAGCAGATTCTTATGTATAGGACTAAAAGTTTAAAAAGGTCTCTTTGACCTCAAAAAGACTTACACTTCACTAGTACAAAGTCCCTGAATTCCTGGTGATCTGTGAACACAGGTGGAGATGGAAGGGGAGGCCCAAAGAGAGGTACACTTTCTTCTGAAAATATTTTCAGCCTAATGAAAGAATTACTATTTATTTGGTTTGAAAGTCACATACAAAGAGTACCAGACATACTGCTTAAGCAGGAACAAGAACTATAAATTATTACTGGGAAACATCGTATCAACACTTCAGAAATCGCAAGTCTCAATGAATGTTCTCAGGATATTCACCGGGGATCAGATGCTGACACCTGTCCATTAACTAGTACATTACTTTACATTCAGTTGACTCTTGTAGGATGATACACTATTCAATGAGAACAAGAGTGGCAGAATCTAGTCCTTATTCAAACAAAAATGAAATTACAAACTTAACATTTCAATTACAAAATCCTACCACTGTGTACATTACCTCTTTTTTTTTAAACTGTGTATTACAGACATTTTCCAACACAAACCCTAGGCACATATATAAAAGGACCCAAGAACTAGAGTATTATAAGGAGTAACATGGTCAAAAGAGATTTTCCTATCTGCAAGGCTAGTTTCAATTGGGTACAGAATAAACACAATAATACTGGATTCCTCACCTGAGTATATTCTCAGTCACATTACTGAATCGGGACATAAGAGTCTTTGCTTAGGCACAGTAGAACACACAACTCTTATTTATGGGGGGAAATTCCATAGATATCAACTACATTATGCCCCACCATGGAACCGTTTACCACTCACTTTCATGATCACTTAAAAACACCCAATTCATGGAATTAGATAGGTGGACTATGAAGAATAGTTTACTTCCACTTCTACTGTAACATCAAACTAACAAAGTGAATGATTTGGTTAAAGTTATCACCTACCTGTAACTATCATTTTGCTTATTATATCTCACTAAGGCAAAAATATCTGCCATGCAAGTTAAAGAAATTAATCCATTACTTTCATGTCTATGGAGTTCACTTGTGTTTTGAAAATGCCCATTCTGTTGAAAAAGCAGATGAAATATGGTGAAATATATTAATTGTTTTACTACATTTGATATAATTCTAGTTTATGCACCTTCGATTGTTCTGGTAGGGCATCTCTTTTATGAATGTTTAAAATGGCAAGGCTTAAAAAGTGCAAGTATCTTAGTCAATGTCTACAATGAGAAGTTTTATTGTGTTTAAACACTATTTTCAACAACTGAGCTAGCTAATCTGATGGTCACAACTCTGTGGTCAGTATACACGAAGACAAGCCATATTCAGCATCATCTTAGCTAGTCACGACTGGGCTTAATGATGTTGAAAATAACTTGTTCTTGTCTACAGTTACCACAGAGTGAATTATTAAAAAACATGTTTCAACATGATAACATTTCCTAACACAGACTTATAGAAATTCTTCCAGCATAATTAAGTTAAACAGAGGGCCAAGTAGGGTAGCAATGTAAATTTTCATGACTGCACCAAGATCTATTACTAATCTTGATTCATGACTCTGGTGAGAATCTAGGCAACAGCACATATGGAAAAATGGCCAGATAATTCAATGCGGATGCAAGTCTCAGATAGAAACAGATCAGAGGCATCTTGTTGTGGCAGATTTCCTTGACACTGAATGATCCTTGACATGACCTTTGAGCTGCATGACCTTCTAAGCTATAAACAGTGTCAAGGAAAACACAAATCTGAGCAACCTTTCTAAGAGTTTTTAGGGTGCTCCTAACAAGATCTAGGGACCTTTTGCCATCAGGCTCTGGGCTTTGTCTACACTAGAAAAATTAGGACCTATAATTCTCCAGTGGCACAGCTCCAACAGTGGCAGTAATATGGAGGCTGTACCGTAGCCAGTGCTCAGGTGTTTTATTATTGTCTTATCTAACTCTCCTCAATACAGGAGCATTTTTCCTACTATAGACACAGCTTAGAGAAGAGCTTTCCCAGGATGGGCAACTAGGTGAGGGGGAAAACATTGGCAGCACAATTAAATGAGCCACATGGAACGCAGATACCACCTTTGGAAAGAATTTAGGGCATGTCTGTGGCCACAATATATCTTCAAAGAATTTAGTAAAAAGATGGATCAGACAACTGGGCTTGATCCTAAGAAGGGGTGAGCATTACAACGGAAGCTGCAGGCGCTCTATACATCTCAGGACCAGGCTCTTACTCTGCTGGCTGAAGTCAGTTCCACCAACAAAATAACATTCCTTGTAAGAGTTTTGAGCTCATACGCATTCAATGGTTCAAAAGCTGTCAGCAGCATGGCCAGGACCACACTAATTTCCCATGATGGGGGCTTTTAAATAAGTGATTTAAACACATCAAATCCCTCATGAATTTGATAACAAGGAGCTGCAGATTACAGCTGAGCAAATAACCTGTTTTTCAGTTCACTGGCAGTTAAAAAATAAAAATAAAATTCTGTTTGGGTCAAACCAAATCAGAAAATTTCCAAAAAATCTTGGTGAAATTAAAAGTCCATTTTGAGTTAAACAAAACATTCACAAAATGGCAGCAGGAGAAGTGGCTCACATAACTTTCAGCCCAATGGTCAGGGCACTCTCCTCGTATGTGGAAGACCCAGCTCCAAATGCTAGGCCTGGAGCAGGGATGTGAACCCACTCCCTTCTTCCCAGGTGAGTGCCCTGCATCAGGCTATAAGAAATTCTCTCTCTCTCCTGTTGAAGCTGTTCTGTTTTGTAAAAATAATTAAATATTCATTGGAGTAGGCACTTAATTTTGCATCTCCCATGTGCGTGCCCTAGCCACCAGGCAACGGAGTCATTCTCTCTTTGTGTGGCCCAATGACTATTCATAGAATCATAGAGTTGGAAGAGACCTCAGGTCATCTAGTCCAACCCCCCTGCTCAAAGCAGGACCAACCCCATCTAAATCATCCCAGCCAGGGCTTTGTCAAGCTGGGTCTTAAAAACCTCTCATGATGCAGATTCCACCACCTCCCTTGGTGACCCATTCCAGTGCTTCACCACCCTCCTAGTGAAATATCCAGCCTAGAACAACCCCACTGCAACCAGAGACCATTGCTCCCTGTTCTGTCATCTGCCACCACTGAGAACAGCCGAGCTCCATCCTCTTTGGAACCCCCCTTCAAGTAGTTGAAGGCTGCTATCAAATCCCCCCTCACTCTTCTCTTCTGCGGACTAAATAAGCCCAGTTCCCTCAGCCTCTCCTCATACGTCATGTGCCCCAGCCCCCTAACCATTTTTGTTTCCCTCGCTGGACTCTCTCTCCATTTTTTCGACATGCTTTCTGTTGTGGGGGGCCCCAAAACTGGATGCAATACTCCAGATGTGGCCTCACCAGTGCCGAATAGAGGGGAATAATCACTTCCCCAATTTGTTGGCAATGCTCCTACTAATGCAGCCCAATATGCTGTTAGCCTTCTTGGCAACAAGGGCACACTGTTGACTCTCATCCAGCTTCTCGTCCACTGTAATGCCCAGGTCCTTTTCTGCAAAACTGACGCTTAGCCAGTCGGTCCCCAGCCTGTAGCAGTCCATGGGATTCATCTGTCCTAAGTGCAGGACTCTGCACTTGTCCTTGTTGAACCTCATCAGATTTCTTTTGGCCCAATCTTCCAATTTGTCTAGGTCACTCTGGACCATATTCCTACCCTCCAGCGTATCTACCGCTCCCCCCAGCTTAGTGTCATCTGCGAACTTGCTGAGGGTGCAATCCATCCCATCATCCAGACCATTAATGAAGATGTTGAACAAAACTGGCCCCAGGACCAATGCCTGGGGCACTCCGCTTGATACTGGCTGCCAACTAGACATCGAGCCGTTGATCACTACCCAATGAGCCCAACAATCTAGCCAGCTTTCTATCCACCTTATAGTCCATTCATCCAATCCATACGTCTTTAACTTGCTGGCAAGAATATGTGGGAGACCATACCGAAAGCTTTGCTAAAGTCAAGGTATATCACTTCCACCACTTTCCCCATATCCACAAAGCCAGTTATCTCATCATAGAAGGCAATCAGGTTGGTCAGGCATGACTTGCCCTTGGTGAATCCATGTTGACTGTTCCTGATCACCTTCCTCTCCTTCAAGTGCTTCAAAATGGATTCCTTGAGGACCTGCTCCATGATTTTTCCAGGGACTGAGGTGAGGCTGCCCGGTCTATAGTTCCCCGGATTCTCCTTCTTCCCTTTTTTAAAGATGGGCAATATATATTTGACTTTTTCCAATCGTCCGGGACCTCCCCCGATCACCAAGAGTTTTCAAAGATAATGGCAAATGGCTCTGCAATCACATCAGCCAACTCCCTCAGCACCCTCGGATGCATTAGATCCGAACCCATGGACTTGTGCATGTCCAGCTTTTCTAAACAGTCCTTAATCTGTTCTTTCACCACTGAGGGCTGCTCACCTCCTCCCCATACCGTGCTGTCCAGTGCAACAGTCTGGGAGCTGACCTTGTCTGTGAAGACCAAGGCAAAAAAAGCATTGAGTACTTCAGCTTCTTCCACATCATCTGTCAGTGGGTTACCTCCCCCTTTCAGTAAGCGTCCCACACTTTCCCTGACCTTCTTGTTGCTAACATACCTGTAGAAACCCTTTCCAGTTACCCTTCACATCCTTTGCTAGTTGCAACTCCAATTGTGCTTTGGCCTTCTTGATTATACCCCTGCATGCTCGAGCAATATTTTTATACTCTTCCCTAGTCATCTGTCCAAGTTTCCACTTCTTGTAAGCTTCTTTTGTGTTTCAGCTCACCCAAGATTTCTCTGTTAAGCAAAGCTGGTCACCTGCCACATTTGCTATTCTTTCTGCATTATTCTGTTCACATATTTTATACAGAGTGGAACAGCTTCAACAGGAGAGATGGAGAAAGACCCATCCCAGAATAGCCTGGTGGTGAAGACAATCATCTGGGGAGAGGGCAGATATGGATTTAAATCCCTGTTTCAGAGAAGGGACTTGAACTTGGGTCTTCCACATCCCAGGTGTATGTCCTAACCATTGGGCTAGAACCTACAAAGTGGATACCACCTACTCCTCTAGCTGTTTTATTAATCTACCCCGATTTTTTTCTAACTGAAACGATTTAGCAAATTTGTGAATAGTTTAAAGTTGACCAAAACTTCATTTTTCAGTGAATGAACTACTGGAGCAAAAACATTGGCCCACCTCTACTGTAGACACTGGCCTAACATCCAGATCCTTAAATGCTAAAACAGCTGCCAAATGGGGTTGGAGGGAAGATGTCTTTGTCCCAAACTCAGAGTGGAAGGTGGTAGCTAACTGACTTTTGCATTGGGCATGTAAAAGGATCCATGTAGGATTTCACACCAGCCCAAAAGCATTTCTGAGCCACAGGATGAACTGGGACACCTGCTTGGACAAAGTAAGTCTTTCTATTTCTCTCAAGAGTCATGCAACAGAGAGGAATTCCCAGGCTGAGACGTAAAGACTTGCTCTACACATATGATCCAGTATATTCAGACTCTCAACGTGATGAGATTAGCAATGTACTAAACAGGCTCAAGAATTTGTCTGTCTTGTCCTAAAAGGGGTCTATTAGAATTGGTGTCTCTCCGGAGTTTCATCAGGACCTTTGCTAACAGACTGACGGAGTAAAGCCATACATTAGCTTTCCATCCCATTACATGGAGAAGGTGGAGCTCAACCACTACCTATAGTCTGAAAAGAACTGGCAGCTAGCGCATTAGGGAGTGTCCACATTACATAGCAAGGACTGGTGCAGGATGCTCCCTGCCAGGACCAATGCACAGTTGCCAACTTTCACGCGGTAAATAAGCACCCTGACTTTCACAATAAGCCAAAAATCAAGCTAATCCCATTTCAAAACAAGGCCAAAACAAGCTAATCCCTAAGAACCGCAACACTCTATGTGACTAGGTCCCCCCGTGTGTAGTCTGGGACTGTGGTGGGCCCACTGTGCACCCCGATTCTCTCCCCCCTTGCCCCTCCTTGCGGAGAGCTAATAAAAAAAAAAAGAAGCAACAAGCTACAACAAGCAACAAGCCAAAAAATAGCCAACAAGCAACTCACAAGCCAATTAAGCCAAAAACAAGCCCAATTTCTATGTTTTTCTCGCAGGTTTCACATGTCTAGACCAATGGCTTTAGAACTTTGAGAATGTTGAAACCCAAGACTGTGTTAGATAAGAGATAAATATTCCTCTTCAACATTCATTAACTAATCCTCTCAACACCCCCATGTGGTAAGAATTATTGTCACAATTTTACTAATATTGAAATTCGGGTATAGAGAGATAAAGTGACTTCCCCAAGTCTTATTATTAACATTTGTATTACAGTAGCATCTAGAGGCCTCTATGACGTGGGTCCCCACTGTGCTAAGCACTTTAGCATCATATAGTAAATGATAGGCCCTGCTCAAAGAAAAATCTAAAAGACAAGATCCAACATATGACTAAAACAAACAAGTGGGCGAGAAGAAAGGGGTAACAACAATAGACCATGCAGTCAATATCAGAATTGGGTTTAGAACTCACAAGTTCCTGACTCTCAGTATTGTGTTCATTTCTATAGGTCATAATGCAATTTTAAAATGTCACCCATCACTCTGAAGGTTTTGGTATTTTTTACTTTAATTGTGTATCCCATCCCATCTATAGTAAATATCTAAAATAAATGATCTCTAAATGTCATGAGGCAGCATTCGGTAGATACTGAAACATTTATTCACATCAATAGCAGAAGTATTTTCTGAAAATATTCTTTTGGAAATGTATATTGAGTTAACTTTGTGAAGCCATCTGAAGAATTCTTTAGTAATAAAAGCATCTGATTTGAAAGTGTCTGCTTGTTTTTAATCAGCACACCTTTGATGTAGTTCATGATGGAGAATTTTCACAGATTTAGGGATACAAAATTAAGTAATCTATAAAATGTCTTATATATAAGATATTTTAAAATATACTTTTCTCTTCTGTGAATGGCATATAGGAAGGATTTAATGGGGGTTTGTAAACAAGCTTTAGTCAATTAAAAAAACAGAAAGCAAAAGATACGTGTAAAATGAGAGCGAATCATGGAAGGCTTAAATGCTGGAGAAGATTCTTCCCCTTCCTGGAACACGATAGTGACAATGTCATTTCCAATATGACGCTTCCTTTCTACCTACAAAAAGGAGAGATACCATCACTAGAATTGGATCCTGAGTATTAATACAGTGAAAGAACAATGAAACACAACATAAGATTATTGAATTTAATGCACTTTTTCTATGATAGCAGTTGATGGTAATCTGAAGTGTGTGCAGGCAAAATTTATACAAACATACTGTTCTGTTTTTATCTAAATACAGGCATTTAAAAATGCAGTACAGTAATGTCAAAATACTGTGAAGCTGCTTTATTCTTTATTCATTCTTGTTCTAATTGTACAATGACCATGGAAATATGAGGAACTGATGTCTATTTATAGCCCAAACACAGTATTTGTTAAAATTAATTAGAAATAATTATCTATATTATTTAAATTTAACTGAATTACATGCAAATTACATTTTAGAATAATTTTTAATTCTATTTATGAGGAAGGGAAAGCAAGAAGATATATACCTTACTGCACAGTGTACTGCAAAGGACTTGTTAGGAGTCCATTTTTAATTTGAAAGCATCAAGGTTAGTCTAAATGAAATTAAATTTCACTAACCTCAATCTGAGAACCATGAAACCAAACTTCAGAAGTGGCTATGGAACTTCAGACTAAGACAAACGAGATGCTGAAATTTGATCAAAGGGAAATGTTTTGTCTGCTTTTTCAGAGGTTAATTATTGATCTCTGCTTGGTTTAAGGCAGAGATCAGCAACCTTTGGCACGTGGCTCACCAGGGTAAGCACCCTGGCAGGCCAGGACAGTTTGTTTACCTGCTGCATCCGCAGGTTCGGCTGATCGTGGCTCCCACTAGCTGCAGTTCGCCGCTCCAGGCCAATGGCAGTGGCGGGAAGCGGCAGCCAGCACATCCCTCGGCCCGCGCCGCTTCCCACCGCCCCCATTGGCCTGGGACGGTGAACCGCGGCCAGTGGGAACCTGTGGACGCCGCAGGTAAACAAAAGGGCTCGGCCCGCCAGGGTGCTTACCCTGGCGAGCCGCGTGCCAAAGGTTGCTGATCCCTGGTTTAAGGCCTTGTCCCTTGTGACTAAGCTCTCTAAGGCCTGGTCTACACTGCGAATTTAGGTCGAATTTAGCAGCGTTAAATCGAATTAAGCCTGGACACGTTCACACGGCTAAGTCCCTTTTTTCGACTTAAAGGGCCCTTTAAACCGGTTTCTTTACTCCACCTCCGATGAGGGGATTAGCGCTAAAATCGGCCTTAGCAGGTCGGAATTGGGGTAGTGTGAACGGAATTCGACGTTATTGGCCTCCGGGAGCTATACCACAGTGCTTCATTGTGACCGCTCTGGACAGCACTCTCAACTCAGATGCACTGACCAGGTAGACAGGAAAAGCCCCGCGAACGTTTGAATTTCATTTCCTGTTTGCCCAGCGTGGAGAGCACAGGTGACCACGCAGAGCTCATCAGCACAGGTAACCGTGATGGAGTCCCAGGATCGCAAAAGAGCTCCATCATGGACCGAACGGGAGGTATGGGATCTGCTCGCCATATGGGGAGATGAATCAGTGCTAGCTGAACTCCGTAGCAGTAAACAAAATGGCAAAATATTAGAAAAGGTCTCCAAGGCCATGAAGGACAGAGGCCATAATAGGGACGCACAGCAGTGCCATGTGAAAATTAAGGAGCTAAGGCAAGCCTACCACAAAGCCAGAGAGGCAAACGGAAGGTCCGGGGCAGAGCCGCAAACATGCCGCTTCTACGCGGAGCTGCATGCCATGCTAGGGGGTGCAGCCACCACTACCCCAACCGTGTGCTTTGACTCCTTCAATGGAGAAACACACAGGGAAGCGGGTTCAGGGTACGAGGAAGATGAGGATGAAGATAATGTAGATAGCTCACAGCAGCAAGGAAGCGGAGAAACCGGTTTCCCCAACAGCCAGGATATGTTTATCACCCTGGACCTGGAACCAGTAACCTCCGAACTCACCCAAGGCGTGCTCCCAGACCCTGAGGGCACACAGGGGACCTCTGGTGAGTGTACCTTTGTAAATATTACACATGGTTTAAAAGCAAGCGTGTTTAATGATTAATGATTAATTTGCCCTGGCAATCGCGGCCAGTACAGCTACTGGAAAAGTCTGTTAACGTGTATGGGGATGGAGCGGAAATCCTCCAGGGACATCTCCAGAAAGCTCTCCTTCATGTACTCCCAAAGCCTTTGCAAAAGGTTTCTGGGGAGGGCTGCCTTATCCCGTCCGCCATGGTAGGACACTTTACCACACCAGGCCAGTAGCACGTAGTCTGGAATCATTGCATAACAAAGCATGGCAGCGTATGGTCCCGGTGTTTGCTGGCATGCAGACAACATCCATTCCTTATCGCTCTTTGTTATCCTCAGGAGAGTGATATCATTCACGGTCACCTGGTTGAAATGGGGCGATTTTATTAAGGGGACATTCAGAGGTGCCCGTTCCTGCTCTGCTGAACAGAAATGTTCCCCGCTGTTAGCCACGCGGTGGGGGGGAGGGGTGAAGTGATCATCCCCAAGAATTTGGTGTGGGGGGAGAGGGGGGGTTAGTTGGGTTTGTGCTGCATGTTAACCCGGAAACCGCAGCCCCTCCTTTTACATTGCAAACCCATTTTAAATGGCCAACCCAACGGGTGCTTGGTATGGGAAATGAGGGCGCTACTGTTTGAAACCATTCCCACATGTTAAGAAGGTTAAAAAAGCCAAAAGACTGTGGCTTACCATGGCTGCCTGCAAGCCGAAATCTGTTGCCTGGCACTGCGTGAGTGATCTCTCACACCAAACCGGCAGGCCCTCAATATAAGAGGAAAAATGCGACCTTGTAACGAAAGCACATGTGCTGTGTAATGTGAACAGCAAAATTTAACATGAAAGAGTGTACCCATTGTTCTCTAAAATGTGTCTTTTTTAACCACCTCTCCCTTCTCCTCCACCAGCTGCAAATGCTTCTCCTTCACAGAAGCTAGTGAAGATTAGAAGGAGAAAACGGCGGACTCGGGATGATATGTTCTCGGAGCTCCAGATGTCCTCCCACGCTGACAGAGCAGAGCAGAATGCGTGGAGGCAGTCAATGTCAGACTACAGAAAAGCACAATATGAACGAGAGGAGAGGTGGCGGGCTGAATCGCGGGACAAACAGAGCAAGTGGCGGGCTGAAGATGATAGGTGGCGTCAGCTTGCAGACAGAAGGCAAGAGTCAATCCTCCGGCTGCTGGAGCATCAAACTGATATGCTCCAGCGTATGGTTGAGCTGCAGGAAAGGCAGCAGGAGCAGAGACCGCCGCTAGAGCCCCTGTGTAACCAACAGCCCTCCTCCCCAAGTTCCATAGCCTCCTCACCCAGACGCCCAAGAACACGGTGGGGGGGCCTCCAGCCACCCAGTCACTCCACCCCAGATGATTGCCCGAGCATCAGAAGGCTGGCCTTCAATAACAGTTAAAGTTTTAAACTGCAGTGTGTCCTTTTCCTTCCCTCCTCCCGCACCCATCCCGGGCTACCTTGGCAATTATCCCCCTAGTTGTGTGATGAATTAATAAAGAATGCCTGAATGTGAAGTAACAATGACTTTATTGCCTCTGCAAGCGGTGCTCGAAGGGGGGAGGGGAGGGTGGGGTGGTTGGTTTACAGGGAAGTAGAGTGAACCGGG
>NW_020664589.1:19031252-19039737 GCF_002925995.2 Terrapene triunguis
TTCATCAAGGAGAAACAAACAGAAGTTTCACACCGTAGCCTGGCCAGTCACAAAACTCGTTTTCAAAGCTTCTCTGATGCGCACCGCGCCCTGCTGTGCTCTTCTAACCGCCCTGGTGTCTGGCTGCGCGTAATCAGCGGCCAGGCGATTTGCCTCAACCTCCCACCCCGCCATAAATATCTCCCCCTTACTCTCTCAGATGTTGTGGAGCGCACAGCAAGCAGCAATAACAATGGGGATATTCTTTTCGCTGAGGTCTGAGCGAGTCAGTAAGCTGCGCCAGCGCGCTTTTAAACATCCAAATGCACATTCCACCACCATTCGGCACTTGCTCAGCCTGTAGTTGAACAGGTCCTGACTACTGTCCAGGCTGCCTGTGTACGGCTTCATGAGCCATGGCATTAAGGGGTAGGCTGGGTCCCCAAGGATCATGATAGGCATTTCAACATCCCCAACGGTTAGTTTCTGGTCCGGGAAGAAAGTCCCTTCCTCCAGCTTTCGAAACAGACCAGAGTGCCTGAAGACGCGAGCATCATGTACCTTTCCCGGCCATCCCACGTTGATGTTGGTGAAACGTCCCTTGTGATCCACCTGGGCTTGCAGCAGCATTGAAAAGTACCCCTTGCGGTTTGTGTACTCGGTGGCTTGGTGCTCCGGTGACAAGATAGGGATATGGGTTCCGTCTATCGCCCCACCACAGTTTGGGAATCCCATTGCAGCAAAGCCATCCACTATGACCTGCACGTTTCCCAGAGTCACTACCCTTGATATCAGCAGGTCTTTGATTGCCCTGGCAACTTGGATCACAGCAGCCCCCACAGTAGATTTGCCCACTCCAAAATGATTCCCGACTGACCGGTAGCTGTCTGGCCTTGCAAGCTTCCACAGGGCTATCGCCACCCGCTTCTCAACTGTGAGGGCTGCTCTCATCCTGGTATTCTGGTGCTTCAGGGCAGGGGAAAGCAAGTCACAAAGTTCCATGAAAGTGCCCTTACGCATGCGAAAGTTTCGCAGCCACTGGGAATCGTCCCACACCTGCAACACGATGCGGTCCCACCAATCTGTGCTTGTTTCCCGGGCCCAGAATCGGCATTCCACGGCATGAACCTGCCCCAGTAACACCATGATTTGCACATTGCTGGGGCCTGTGCCTTGTGAGAGGTCTATGTCCATGTCAATTTCCTCATCACTCTCGTCGCCGCGCTGCAATCACCTCCTCGGCTGGTCCTGGTTTTGCTTTGGCATGTCCTGGCTCTGCATATACTCCAGGACAATGCGCATGGTGTTCATAGTGCTCATAATTGCCGCAGTCATCTGAGCGGGCTCCATGATCCCAGTGCTATGGCGTCTGGTCTGAAAAAAGGCGCAAAACTAGTATCTGACGGAGGGAGGGAGGGGCGAGTGACGACATGGCGTACAGGTACAGGGAATTAAAATCAACAAAGATGGCTGTGCATCAGGGAGAAACACAAACAACTGTCACACAGAATGGCCCCCCCAAAGATTGAACTCAAAACCCTGGGTTTAGCAGGCCGTTGATTTCACGGAGGGAGGGGGAAGCAAATGAATACAGAACAAATCTATTTTTTACATCTTAAGCTGGCAGACGACGGTGCAGCATGACTGATAGCCCTCGGCATCTTCTGGGTGCTTGGCAGAAAATACTGGGCGCTTGGCAGAAAATAGCGTACTACGACTGATAGCCATCATCGTCATTGGGAAGGCAGCGACTGGGGGACATATGGAGTTTCAGCCACTGCAGTACGACGACGACGGATACCAGTCGTAATACACCATCTTCTACCAAAAGGCAAGGGGCTGCTGCTGTGTAGCAATGCAACCCCACGTCTGCCAGCACCCAGATCGCCGATGAAGGCTACCAGTCATACTGCACCATCTACTGCCAAAAGGCAATTAGCTGCTGCTGTGTAGCAATGCAGTACCACGTCTGCCGGCACCCAGATGACATACGGTGACGGTGAGCTGAGCTGAGCGGGCTCCATGCTTGGCGTGGTATGTTGTTTGCATAGGTAACCCAGGTAAAAAGGCGCGAATCGATTGTCTGCCGTTGCTCTGACGGAGGGGGAGGTGCCTGATGACATGTACCCAGAACCCCACGCGACACTGTTTTGCATCATTCAGGTATTGGGATCTCAACCCAGAATTCCAATGGGCGGCGGAGACTGCGGGAACTGTGGGATAGCTACCCACAGTGCAATGCTCCGGAAGTCGACGCTAGCCTCGGTACTGTGGACGCGGTCCGCCGACTTAATGCACTTAGAGCATTTTATGTGGGGACACACACAATCGGCTGTATACAACCGATTTCTATAAAACCGGCTTCTGTAAATTCGACCTAATTTCGTAGTGTAGACATACCCTAAGTGAGAGACCCATTAAAAAGTTATCCAGTCCCTTTCAGCCTGGGTACGACAACAGTAATATGACAATTTAATAAAACTTTTAAAATTCCCCAAGAATTCCAGACAGCAGAGGCCTCTAGGTTTTCTAATATATTTCTGATAAAATTATTACTCTTTAGTATATATATTTCTGAATCTTCTAGGATATCATGATTCTATTGTCTTTACTGGGCTGCTCCTAAGAAGACGGCCTATTATGTCTGCCATCAATAAGTGCTCAATCTTATTCTGTGATCTATGCTGACTGTTATTAGTTTTTGGGTGGAATTTAAGATACTTGTTCTCATTTATGAAACCATAAATCACTTAAGTACAGCCTACTTGACCTACTGCTGTTTTCCCATGATCATACTGCCACAGTTGTGGTTATCTGAGGTGCTCAAGTAGGAATCCCCTCATTTCAACAAAACAGGGGCTAGTGGCTGAACAGGTTGGGCCTAGGTGACGCTGACTCTTTACATTGTGAGACAGAGTTCTTGTGGGTAAGTACCATCTACTAGGTTGTGTTGAGGATGGAGTTTTACTGGAAGTGTATTAGCTTAGTTTTTATTATGTTGTTATTTAAAGAACATCAGAAGGTGCCCAGAATACCAGAGGGGTGTGGTTTTTATGCCATTATAAATTGAAATAGATACATATTCATGTATTTGCTTCTGGCATTAGTCTACTTGGCATTAAATAACTCTTGAATTGAATTGAATTTTATTCACTGACTTGAAAACAAACATTCAGGGCTACATTTTAAAAAACAGCTGCACTTGTGTCACACATTTTTTGGCATTAAAATGAAACAGCATACACTGAAACCTTTACAACAGATGGCAATAAAAGGTGAAATCTACTCCACACTTATAAAAGAATCTAAAAATATCAGGCATCTAAGTGATAGCTGAGAAATACATGGAAGACTGGAAACAAGGTCCTCTAAATGTTTGTGTAATATTTAACATTTGCTCTTGTTGTATGGAAATGTTAAAAGACCAAAATGTAAGCCATCTAAATTGTGCCCTCATATCATAGCAGGCGGTGCCCTAAAAATGTGTGTATGTAATAAGAACTATAATTGTCAATGCACTTGACTGCCTATATATTTAAAAGCACATTATTTGTAACCTTGGGACTCCATTTTCTACAAGTTATATAACTGTGCAATAATTGTTTTTAAAATTATTTATAATGTTTTTGTTAATTGTCCCTTTTCATCACAATTTGCAAAATCAAAGAAAGACCCAAACCCCTAGCCAATTGTGGCAAAATAAAAACAATTAAACACAGTATAAGGCAATACAGAAAAATGTAAATGCTACCTGTCAAGAATAGTTATTACAGAAACCCTAACCCTAACCTATGTCTAAATCCACTAATAAATACTTAAATAAATAATAACATTCTGAGGCTGAGGCAGCATGGCAGAATTTAAAACTTCTCTCTCAGTTCAAGAAAAATGAAAAGACTGAGAAACCTGCCTGTATAAATCCCACTATTTTCATCATATATACTGAAAAAACTGTATGAGGAGAAAAGGCACATTTACTCTTCTAATAAGACATACAGACAAAGAGTTCAAATGAGAAAGTATTTCAGATGTTTAAGTTTGATAAATCAAGCATCCTGTGCTCCTTTCTCAAACAAAATGCCCACTGAAGTCAAAGGGAGAAGCAAGTAAGAAATCAAGGGAACTACCCTTCAAAAATTAGATGCTAGCCATACAGCACTGAACTCTCTTTTGGATGAATCAGTATGCATTAGCCTTCTCCATGAAAAACCTCAATTCTACCTATATGCAAAACAGGCTGGAAAGCTATTTGTACAGCTAGTAGTGAGACTACATTAAAACAATGAAGATGTGATCTACTGAGGCTAAGGAATTCACTCCGAACTTTTTTTGTATTTCTAGAGCAGCAGCGTTACACAAATTGTGTTCCATCCTCATTTGCATTCAGCTTCTCATAATTCTAAACAATCTAAAATGAAAACTGTGGTTCTCTAATTCACATTCTGCAGCATTGGTACTCTGACTCCTACACAATGGGAGGTAGCTTAGAAAATTTGCCACATATGGAGGATGGAATGTTTTTATAGTCTCATGTCATCATTATGAAGAAAACCCCTTTAGAATTCTACTTATATGTTCTCTGTGATATTCCTAAACCTATTAGGCATGGTCAGGTCAGAACTGAAAACCTGCTACCACTATGACCATAAGCGGTACAACCTGTACTGGTCAACGCTGAGTGCTGGGCAGCAGTTAATTAACCCAGAAACCTCAGGAAGCACCAATGGCTTTGGACTGATGAGCGCCTAAGGAAGGTAGTGGAACCCTTGATGGAGGAAACGCCATCAAAAGGCAGATGAGCAAATTCACTCAGTGTTTGTGCCAACGACATCCACACAGGACAGGCCGGCTCCTTCAGCTGTGGCTGATAATCAATCTAGGAGTGGAACCCCGAAAGGCAGGCAGAGGGAAGATCTCCTCTGCTCTGGCAACTCCTGCAGCATAGCTGGTTCCAAATGTATTGACTCCCATCCTTCCTTTGGTCCAAACCAGTGAAGTCAAGAGGGGAACGCTGACACATGGGCAAAGCAGCGCCTCCATATCAACTGCCCAGGCTATTGAAGCCACATCACATGGAGAGGACTCTCCATCCTTGCTAGCAACATGGACACAACACAGAAGGTGGCAGTTACGGGTTATAAGCTCTCATTTGATTGGTGTAGAGGAGGGCGCCACAGGTCACCTTCGATGGTGAGAGGAATCACTGCGTTCCATTGGTCAGCCACCGCCTGCCACAAAGCCGGGCAGCCCCCGGACAGTTAGGTGCTGACCCGCCACAGTTTGCCCACCTCATGGGGTGCGTGGGGCTAGACCAAAAGTTGAATGGCAGATGGAAACCTTGCACCTGGCAAAAATAAGAAACCAAGAACTTTCCGGCTTGGCAGCTGGAATGTCAGACCATGTGTCCAGGATTGACAGACGATGACGACCTACAATACACAAGCAGCATATGGAAGTCAGCTTTGAAAGACTGTGAGCTGTACAAACTCAATGTTGACATTGCAGCACTTCAGGAAACAAGACTTGCAGATGCTGGTTCTGTCCAAGAGGCCAATTACACCTTCTTTTGGCAAGATAAAAGCAACGAAAAAAATCGTCTGCACGGTGTCGGTTTTGCTGTGAGAAACAAGTGGGTAAAGCTTCTAGAAACAACCATTGGGAAGTCAGAGCGTATCATCTCACTTAAACTTCAGACGACCATCGGCTATGTGAACATCATTAGTGCCTATGCACCAACACTCAAATCTAGCCCTGAGGAAAAGGATACATTTTAAAACTCTTTGCATCAAGTCGTCAAAAGAATACCATCAACTGAGCAATTTTTCCTCCTCGGTGACTTTAATGCAAGAGTCAGTGCAGACAACTCATGGCCAGATTGCCTAGGACATTTTGGCATTGGCAAGATGAATCAGAACGGCCAACAATTTCTTGAATTCTACGCCCAAAAGCAAATGTGCATTACCAATTCATATTTTACAGGAAAAGATCGCCACTAAGTGTTTATCGATGTTGATAAATGCAAAGTAATGCACATTGGAAAATATAATCCCAACTATAATATAAAATGATGAGGTTTAACTTAGCTGTTACCACTCAAGAAAGATCTTGGAGTCATTCATAGATTCATAGATTCTAGGACTGGAAGGGACCTCAAGAGGTCATCGAGTCCAGTCCCCTGCCCGCATGGCAGGACCAAATACTGTCTAGACCATCCCTGATAGACATTTATCTAACCTACTCTTAAATATCTCCAGAGATGGAGATTCCACAACCTCCCTAAGCAATTTATTCCAGTGTTTAACCACCCTGACAGTTAGGAAATTTTTCCTAATGTCCAACCTAGACCTCCGTTGCTGCAGTTTAAGCCCATTGCTTCTTGTTCTATCCTTAGAGGCTAAGGTGAACAAGTTTTCTCCCTCCTCCTTATGACACCCTTTTAGATACCTGAAAACTGCTATCATGTCCCCTCTCAGTCTTCTCTTTTCCAAACTAAACAAACCCAATTCTTTCAGCCTTCCTTCATAGGTCATGTTCTCAAGACCTTTAATCATTCTTGTTGCTCTTCTCTGGACCCTTTCCAATTTCTCCACATCTTTCTTGAAATGCGGTGCCCAGAACTGGACACAATACTCCAGCTGAGGCCTAACCAGAGCAGAGTAGAGCGGAAGAATGACTTCTCGTGTCTTGCTCACAACACACCTGTTAATACATCCCAGAATCATGTTTGCTTTTTTTGCAACAGCATCACACTGTTGACTCATATTTAGCTTGTGGTCCACTATAACCCCTAGATCCCTTTCTGCCGTACTCCTTCCTAGACAGTCTCTTCCCATTCTGTATGTGTGAAACTGATTTTTTCTTCCTAAGTGGAGCACTTTGCATTTGTCTTTGTTAAACTTCATCCTGTTTAACTCAGACCATTTCTCCAATTTGTCCAGATCATTTTGAATTATGACCCTGTCCTCCAAAGCAGTTGCAATCCCTCCCAGTTTGGTATCATCCGCAAACTTAATAATCGTACTTTCTATACCAATATCTAAGTCGTTAATGAAGATATTGAACAGAGCCGGTCCCAAAACAGACCCCTGCGGAACCCCACTCGTTATGCCTTTCCAGCAGGATTGGGAACCATTAATAACAACTCTCTGAGTACGGTTATCCAGCCAGTTATGCACCCACCTTATAGTAGCCCCATCTAAATTGTATTTGCCTAGTTTGTCGATAAGAATATCATGCGAGACCGTATCAAATGCCTTACTAAAGTCTAGGTATACCACATCCACAGCTTCTCCCTTATCCACAAGACTCGTTATCCTATCGAAGAAAGCTATCAGATTGGTTTGACATGATTTGTTCTTTACAAATCCATGCTGGCTGTTCCCTATCACCTTACCACCTTCCAAGTGTTTGCAGATGATTTCCTTAATTACTTGCTCCATTATCTTCCCTGGCACAGAAGTTAAACTAACTGGTCTGTAGTTTCCTGGGTTGTTTTTATTTCCCTTTTTATAGATGGGCACTATATTTGCCCTTTTCCAGTCTTCTGGAATCGCTCTCGTCTCCCACGATTTTCCAAAGATAATAGCTAGAGGCTCAGATACCTCCTCTATTAGCTCCTTGAGTATTCTAGGATGCATTTCATCAGGCCCTGGTGACTTGCAGGCATCTAACTTTTCTAAGTGATTTTTAACTTGTTCTTTTTTTATTTTATCTGCTAAACCTACCCCCTTCCCATTAGCATTCACTATGTTAGGCATTCCTTCAGACTTCTCGGTGAAGACCGAAACAAAGAAGTCATTAAGCATCTCTGCCATTTCCAAGTTTCCTGTTACTGTTTCTCCCTCTTCACTAAGCAGTGGGCCTACCCTGTCTTTGGTCTTCCTCTTGCTTCTAATGTATTGATAAAAAGTCTTCTTGTTCCCCTTTATTCCCGTAGCTAGTTTGAGCTCATTTTGTGCCTTTGCCTTTCTAATCTTGCCCCTGCATTCCTGTGTTGTTTGCCTATATTCATCCTTTGTAATCTGTCCTAGTTTCCATTTTTTATATGACTCCTTTTTATTTTTTAGATCATGCAAGATCTCGTGGTTAAGCCAAGGTGGTCTTTTGCCACATTTTCTATCCTTCCTAACCAGCGGAATAGCTTGCTTTTGGGCCCTTAATAGTGTCCCTTTGAAAAACTGCCAACTCTCCTCAGTTGTTTTTCCCCTCAGTCTTGATTCCCATGGGACCTTACCTATCAGCTCTCTGAGCTTACCAAAATCCGCCTTCCTGAAATCCATTGTCTCTATTTTGCTGTTCTCCCTTCTACCCTTCCTTAGAATTGCAAACTCTATGATTTCATGATCACTTTCACCCAAGCTGCCTTCTACTTTCAAATTCTCAACGAGTTCCTCCCTATTTGTTAAAATCAAGTCTAGAACAGCTTCCCCCCAGTAGCTTTTTCAACCTTCTGAAATAAAAAGTTGTCTGCAATGCAGTCCAAGAATTTGTTGGATAGTCTGTGCCC
>NW_020664589.1:19059737-19063264 GCF_002925995.2 Terrapene triunguis
TACCCCTTTTAGCCTTTGTGGATAGTTCTCTGAAAACATCTACTCAATGTGCAGTGGCAGTCAAAAAAGCGAACGGAATGTTGGGAATCATTAAAAAAGGGATAGATAAGAAGACAAAAAATACCATATTGCCTCTATATACATCCATGGTACAGCCATATCTTGAATACTGTGTGCATATGTGGTCGCCCCATCTCTAAAAAGATATATTGGAATTGGAAAAGATTCAGAAAAGGGCAACAAAAATGATTAGGGGTATGGAATGGCTGCCATGTGAGGAAAGATTAATAAGACTGGGACTTTTCAGCTTGAAAAAGAAACAACTAAGGGGGGGGATATAACAGAGGTCTATAAAATCATGACTGGTGTGGAGAAAATAAATAAAGTGTTATTTACTCCTTCTTATAACACAAGAACTAGGGGTCACCAAATGAAATTAATAGGCAGCAGGTTTAAAACAAACAAAATAAAGTATTTTTTCACATAACACACAGTCAACCTGTGGAACTTCTTGCCAGAGGATGTTGTGAAGGCCAAGACTATAACAGGGTTCAAAAAAGAACTAGATAAATTCATGGAGGATTGGTCCATCAATGGCTATTAGCCAGGATGGGCAGGGATGGTGATCCTAGCCTGTTTGCCAGAAACTGGGAATGGGTGACAGGGGATGGATCACTTGATGACTACCTGTTTTGTTCATTCCCCCTGGGGCACCTGGCATTGGCCTCTGTCAGAAGACAGGATACTGGGCTAGATGGACCTTTGGACTGACCCAGTATGGCCCTTTTTAGTTCTTAAAGTGTCATGGCGACATCCACGATCAGGCCACTGACACCAAGTAGACCTTGTTATCGTCAGGAGGAAAGACCTACCCTTAGTGCAGAACACTTGCACGTTCAACAGCGCTGATTGTGACACTGACCACTCCTTGATTATTAGCAAAGTGAAGATTACAGCCAAGAAACTACATAGAGCAAAACCTAGGAGCAAGCCCAAAATGAATGCTATCAACACCAAAAACCAGAGGAAATACCAAGAGTTTGTGCAGGCTTTTGAACTTAGTGTGCATGGAAAGTCATTACCAGAGAAAGCAGAGGAATTTTGGGAAGATTTAAGAACAATCCATGAAACAGCTTTAGCTACATTTGGGGAAAAGAGACCATCAAAAAAGGACTAATTTGAAGAAAATGAAGCAGAATGATTACCTCTCATCAATATTAAGAACACAGCCTATCCTGAACACAACAAGAAGCCAACAGAGAGCACCAAAGTGAGATTTCGACATGCAAAAACCGAGATACAGCGAGCAAGCAGACGCTGTGCAAATCATTACTGGATCAAGCTCTGTGAAAAGATACAGACAGCCTCAGACACAGGAAACCTCAAAGTCATGTATGATGGCCTGAAGAAAGCTCTAGGTCCCACTGTCAACAAGGCTGCTCCTCTCAAATCGCACAGTGGTGAAATCATTACAGATAAAAGCAAGCAGTAGTTTCATTGGGTTGAACATTATTCAGAGCTATACGCACAAGAAAGAAACATCACCAGCAAATCACTGGACCAAATACCAACTCTAAAGGTCATGCCAGAGCTAGATGTGGAGCCCACTGTAGAAGAGCTAAGCAAGGCCAATGATTTGCTATCAAATGGCAAGGCTCCTGGAAAATATGGCATCCCAGCAGAAATCCTCAAGTGAGGGAAAGACAGCCTATTACCATATCTTCATTAGCTGCTACTTAAATGCTATAAAAGAGGGTGAGGTACCACAAGAGATGCGTGATGCAAACATCATCAATTTGTATAAAAATAAAGGCAAAAAGGGTGAATGCAACAACTACAGTGGTATCTCGCTACTAAGCATAGCAGGAAAAGCTTTCATAAAAGTCATCTTAGTGCACCTACAACAGCTGGCAAATCATGTCTACCCTGAATCACAGTGTGGATTCAAGGCTGGAAGATCAACGATAGACATGATATTTTCTCTGTGTCAACTTCAAGAAAAGTGCAGAGAGCAAAACCGATCATTCTACATCGCCTTTGTGGACCTAACCAAAGCATTCAACACAGTCAGCAGAGCAGATCTATTTGCAATACTAGAAAAGATAGGATGTACACCAACCCTGTTAAGTCTTATATGTTCATTCCACAATAAAAAGAGAGCAACTGTCCAGTTTGACGGGTCCACTTCAGACAGCTTTGAGATGAAAAGCGGAGTGAAGCAAGGATGTGTTCTTGCCCCTACACACTTTGGAATCTTCTTCTCAGTACTCTTGAACTTTGCGTTTAAGGACATGAAAGATGGAGTGTATCTCCACATAAGATCAGATGGGAAACTCTTCAACCTGTCCCGACATAAGTCAAAGACCAAAGTCAAAAAAAGTGCTAATCAGGGAACTTCTATTCCCTGATGATGCTGCCCTCATAGCCCACAATGAAAATCTATTACAATAACTCATGGATTGCCTTTCAACTACCCGTCAGGCACCTGCTCTCACCATCAGCATCAAGAAAACGGTTGTATTAGGATAGGTGTAGAACCAATATGAATGAAATTGTTTTTAGTTATTCACTGTACCATTGTAACTTCTGTTCACCATTTCATTACACTTGCCATTTTACCTACATTGTAACATTGTAACTTCTGTGCAATATTGTAATTCAAAACCCATTTTAAAATGCTGACTCCATTTTGTAGAAGGCTTGTGCTGCAGCCTCTATTTTTGCAAGCCATACTGTAATTTTATTAGTCTAGTTGAGATGTGTGAATGAGGGATGCATGGGTGATAGAATCAACCTCCAGCACCAGCCAGTCCTGATGAGATAAAGTTCAAATACCAACGGCTGAAGAACTAGACAACAGCCCTAACTCAAGCAAGAAGCATCCACCCTAAAAAGAAACAACAGAAGGAAGATCAAAGCCAGGTCCCAGGCTGACAGTCACGCCTGCAATTGACGGGTAATCAAGCAAACCCAGAGGCGGCGTGACACAGCAAGACCTAGGAACTTTGAATCCAAACTAAACTCCTATAAAAAAGGAAGGGTGAGAGGAGAAACTTTGGGTAACGTTCTGCTATCAACATCAAGGAGCATCGGTGCGCGCCCGACAGAGACCCGGCTCCCCCTCGTGCTCAGCTTTCCTGGCCAGTTAGCTGTCACGAGCTACGATCCCAAGCTGCGAACTCAAACTACAATCAGGACTGGTAACTATCCAGCAGCTGCAGAACATTTTGGTGTGTGTGTGTGTGTGTGTATGTGTATAAGCATTAAGGTATTTGCTAATAGTTACAGATTAATAATAAATGTGGCATCTTTGTCTTGACCCCTAAAACGATCCTGTATAAGTTTGTGGAACAACATTATTGGTGGAGAATGCGAAAGGGGGAGCAAGCATAGAATCCACAGTTATTATAAAACTGGTGTGCACACCGCCAGCTTTAGCAAGCCTGGCACTAGAGGAAAAAGAGTGTAAACTTTCAGTTAATTAACCAAACTCTGAAGGATATAGGAGTTTAGGTTTAAATTGTGTT
>NW_020664589.1:19063274-19180764 GCF_002925995.2 Terrapene triunguis
AACCAAACTCTGAAGGATATAGGAGTTTAGGTTTAAATTGTGTTATAGAGGTACATACACCCTCAGCCATAGCAAGACTGAGCTAAAGAGGAGAACTTAGTGTTTCTCACTCTGATCCGGGGAAGGATTTGTATAATTGGTGTATGAACCCTCGGTGGTAGCAGACGAGTAATACAGAGGGAGACTTAGTGTCTCTCCCTCTGGCCCAGAGAGGGTTAAGTTGTTCCTTCAGGAGTTAAAAAGGGAAATTGCTATTTGTAAGTCACTCCTTTAGGAATTGGAGGTTATAGTGTTCTGATATTTATCAGCTTGGTTTCCTGTGTTGTACTTGGCTATGGCACACTTGTTAGGGAAAATGTTTAGGAAGACACAGTCTACAGACATCTTTAGAGAAAAACAGGGAACGCTGTCTTTTGTCCAAGAACCCACACCCTTTAAACAAGTACTACAGAGGTTTGGACACAGCCCGTGGACGGAAGGGGGGCTGGGAGATGTGTGTACTATTTCAGATTTGGAGGATAGGCTGGCAAGGTATATAATCCTGTACAAGCCTACTCCAACTAAAAGGGATTCAGCAGCAATCTGGCTTTTGTGGGACGCATGCAGGGATTTATACTCCCGCTTGGCATCTAGCCAGGAGGAGAATGCCTCCCTACATGAAAAACTCACTCATATGGAAAAAGAGGCAGACAGATGGAAAGTGGTAGCGACAGGGGTGCAAAGCCAGTTAGACCCTCTCCGGGAGGCAATCAGGGAGGGCAAACAAAGAGAAAAGAAGTTAGAGGAACAGGTCAGGGAAAAGGAAAAAATAGAAAAAGAGAATCAAGTATTGCAAGGCATGGTCAAGAGGTTAACCATAGAACAAAGTAAAGCTCTCCCCGCTAATCACAGCCGATGCGAGTCCCTTATCCAGCACCTTAAACAAAGGCTGGGATTCGCAAACCGCCAGATAGCAGCGGTAACGGCAGGAGAGTGGGACTTTAATCCCCAGAGTGACGTCCCTGACTGGGAAGATGCCCCGAGGGAATCTAGCGAGGTGTGGGAAAGAGAGATACGGAGCAGCAATCCTGAGCCCCAGGGGCCGGTTGCAGCCATTAACAGAATTACTGTAACAAGAACAGACACAGATGCAGGGACTAGCACAGCTACTACAACCGTCCCTGTATCAGCAGCTGATCTCCAAGCAATGGCAAAAATGCTTGGACCACTTAACCGGGAAAATTTCTCAAAATGGACTCTGCGTGTGCTGCAATTGGCAGGCAGAGAAGATTTAACAGTCTCTGAGCTTAAACGCCTCATGACCGCCTGTGCAGCACCCGAATTACAGGGAGTCATTGATCGGGTGATAAGAGAAAACAGGGAGAACAATACTTTCCTACCCCTGTTTGCAAGCCTAGGGGAACAAATGGGTCGCCGACATCTAATGATACAGGCGGCTAGCATGATGCAGGAACCTAATGAAGACCCCGAAGGGTACCTATCCCGCTGGGGACTTATGCAGGTCATGGCAGGCATCACCCGCCCTGAAGATGCCCAAGGAGCCCCTGCAAATAACCCTGACACTGTAGCATACGGCACAGACGCCCTGAGGGACTGTGCTGCGACTCTCCTCCCTTACTATGCTAATAAGCTCAGCGTCTGGGCACCTAACCAGCCCGGGAGCATGACTGAGCTCCGAGATCTGATCAAACAGATCACCACTCATTCTGGCCCCGCACTCCAAATAAAAAAAGAAAGGGCTCCCTTTGTGGCCGCGCTTGAGCAAATAACTTATTCCAATGAAAGTGGTAATATGGGAATAGGGGGCTCCCGAGGTCGCTACCGCGGACGGGGAAATCATAAGCCACGGGGACATTATTCATGCTCCAACCCCCGCCCTTCTGAAAAAAATGATAATTTCCAAAGAGCTGAGGGTGAGGGACAGAATACTTATGACTCCACGATCCGCCGATTGGCCTGGCGGGCAGTAATGCGACAGGGAGGTAGTTGGGAGCACTGGGACAAAGCCCCAACTCGAGCTCTAGTCCAAGAAGCCCTACAAGCACAAGAGAATCAGGAGCGTGTAACTAGCATAGCCACAAGTGCCCCCCCGAGCAACCGGGACTAGGGGGGCCTGCTGGACATGAGCACCCCACATAATACAGGAGCGCAGCAATGGGGGCTCATCGGTAAAATGTTCTGGGACTCTGGAGGGAGACCGCACATTTATGTCCAGCAGGAGAATCGCGCTCCTGCACTAGCTTTGATTGATACTGGGGCTGCTGTCTCTTTAATTAAAACCGCTCCACAGGCAGGGGAGAGAGTAAAACAAGTCACTTTAAAATCTTTTCAGGGAAAGCCAAGCACAGGCTGGGAATGGGCACAGGTCCCATTCTCAATACAAGGGTTTAAAACAAAAGGGAATTTAATCCAGACCCCTGACATGACTGACGAAATTATTTTAGGAGCAGATTGGCTGTATCAAAACAACATAATAATCGATTTACCTGGAGGCATATTATGGAAATTAGAAATCCCCTCCAACTGCTCTCACCAGGAAAAGCAGGATCTCATTGTAACCAAAGGGGGAGGTAAACTTGTGGCTGCTCTCACTACAGAGCAAGCCGAGGAGTGGCGCTCAAAATTCCCCACGGTCTGGACTCAAAGTAAAACAGACTGTGGAAAGATCAATGCCTGTGTTAAGATCGTAGGTGAACTGGTACCCCCTCAAAAACAATACCCCTACCCAAAGGAAGCAGAAGTCCAACTGATACAAACTGTACAGGACTTGGAACAACAGGGAGTTATAAGAAAAACTAACTCTCCTTTTAACTCTCCTGTGTGGCCAGTTCTAAAGGCAGATGGAAAGTCCTGGCGGTTAACTATAGACTATAGGAGGATTAATAAAGGGTCTGTACCCATGGCCCCAATTGTAGCAGACATGACACAGGTTATACAGAAAGTACAAGCCACCTCCAAATACTTCTCAGTGATCGATTTGGCTAACTGCTTTTTTGCTATACCCCTACACCCAGAGTCTCAGAATAGGTTTGCATTCACCATAAACCACCAACAATTTACGTTTTGCAGACTACCACAGGGTTTTCAAGATTCCCCCACTATTGCACACAGACATGTGGTAGATATGTTGGATCGTCTGAACCAGCAGGAAAGATCATTTGTCTTCTCCTATGTTGATGATATTCTGATTTTTGGGGACACCAGGGAACAAGTACAAAAACTTACTGAAAATGTTTTGGCATTAATCCAAGAAACAGGGTTTAAGGTTAATTTAGAAAAAGCACAATTGGTGCAACCACAGGTCACTTACTTAGGTATAGTGATTGGGAAGGAGGGGAGGCAAGTGGATCAGCGCAAGGTGAAAGCATTACTGGATATGCCTGCCCCTACAGATGTGCACTCTTTACGAGTTCTGCTGGGTGGGTTCAATTTCCTACGGCCACATATCCATAAATATGCAGAGATCACACTTCCCTTATGGAAGTTATTAAAGAAAAAGACACAATGGGAATGGGGACCAGAACAAGATTCCGCCTTAAATACCTTAAAACGAAAGGCTGTCTCAGCCCCGGCTTTACGCTTCCCTGATGAATCAAAACCCTTCGTTATCAGACTAGCTGCAAATGAGGTTGCATTGGCAGCTACTCTCCTACAAAACAATAAGGAAGGCAAACTAGTGCCTGTAGCATACGATTCTAAAAAACTTCAAGGTGCTGAGCTGAATTTTAACCCTTGTGAGCGTGAATGTTTAGCAGCCGTTTGGGCAATCCAGTCTTTTGAACCTCTCACGAGCACAGCACCTATTACAATTCAAAGTACTCATACTCCTCTCAAATATATCTTATCTGGCAAATTGATCGGGAGTAAGGTCTCCAATACACGCATGGCTCAATGGACCCTCATCCTGGTCAATAGAGGGGTCGTTACCGAAACAGTATCTAAACCTGATTTATTGACTCATGCTTTAATTGAAAAAGGGACTAAGCATGAATGTCCCGAGATTACTTTAGAACAGAGAATTGCACTGGTAGAGGCACCCCCCTTAAGGGATTTAGACACAGTAGGGCAGGAAAAGCATATCTGGTTTACTGATGGCAGCTCGGTAGTACTTAAAGGGAAACGGTATATTAAGTATGCTGCTATAAACTTAGAGGAGGAAGTGATTCAAGGGTATTTGAATCAGGGCTCAGCACAACATGCGGAGCTCCATGCTATATATCAAGTGTTAAAGTTATATAAAACCTCTCCCAGACCAATCTATATCTATGCAAACAGTGATTTTTGCGTGAAAGGCATACAGTATTAAATGTTTAACTGGCAACGGAATAATTGGCAGGGGGCAGATGGGAAGGAGATAGCCTACCTAGACAAATGGAAATGGATCCATGCTTGGGTGACAAGGAACCCCAATCAGTTAAAAATCCGGCACGTTAAAGCGCACAGCAGAGAGCTCAGTGCTGAAGCCATGTGGAACAGCCGAGCCGATGCTATCGCCCGGCAGCAGAACATAGCGGCTGTAACTAGAAGTCAGAACCGCGCTGGCAAGCGCATTTCTAACACTCTGCTGCCATCTAGTGATGTAAATAATCATTGCAGCCGGACTCCGGGAAAGACGGAACGGCAGGAGCTAATCAACGTGGCACATCAGTTCATGCATGAGGGAACAGAAGGGACCTTAAGGAGGCTAAGGCAGGTAGCAGACTGGGAAGGGGTGGAGGATAATGTAAAAACGTGGGTGCAAAATTGTGTGCGCTGTGCAAAGAACAAAGCTCGTCCCCCGCACTGGCAACCAATGATACACCAGAGACGGTTGGGACCATGGCACAGAATACAGATGAATTTTATTAATAAGTTGCCTAGAAGTAAAGAAGGATTCCAATATTTGCTGGTTATTATAGATTCATTTTCAGAATGGGTGGAAGCATTCCCCACTAGGGATAACAGTGCTAGAACTGCAGCTAAAAAGCTCTTCACTGAAGTGGTGTGCAGATACGAAACCCCTGAGGTCATAGACTCAGATAATGAAAGTGCATTTGTGGGACAAATTTTCACAATGATGTTACAAGCCCTAGGGATCACCCAGAAATTTCACATTCCATACAGACCCCAGTCCTCTGGCCAGGTGGAAAGGATGAATCGCACAATTAAAAAGGCACTGCGAAAAGTAGTAAACCATACTGGTAAGGACTGGCCTGAGAAACTACCTCTGATCTTAGCTGCCATTCGCAGTAGTGACAGGCTGAGAACTAAGATCCAGCCATACCAAATTCTTTTTGGTCAACCAATAAAGTTAATGATTGATCCTGAACATTTTACTATACACCCAGAGAATCATCCTACAGCCAACCAGAATAATTATTTCCAATGGCTAAAACAATTACAAGAGGATAAAACCACATTACAGTACAGGATCAATCAGGCTATTAAACATATAAATGAGAAAATGCAAAAACAAAGAACCAATGAACCCACTTTATGGGAAGTTGGAGATCAAGTAATGTATTTAAAATTGGGTAAGAAGAATCACACCTTAGAATCTAAATGGGTGGGTCCATATTCCATAGTTGACCGTCTCAGTCCTCTGGTATATCGCATTGAAAAAGATGGTAAACTTAAATGGGTCCATGTATCTCAGATAAAACTGTTTTCTTAAATAGCATGTGCTTCATCCCTTTGTAGGTATCACTGGCATCGAATCCCTTATAAGAAATCTAGAAAGCTTCAGCTGATTGCCTCCAACCGGAAGACTGGTATTACAAACTAATCAACAATTTTATTTCCTTCTCACAAACTGCGCAAGCGTTTACAGAAGAACTCCGCTGGAAGCAAAAATGTTACTATTTTGGGGATTCCTAACACAATTATTCACCTTGGGGACATCCAATGCGCATTGGGGGATCCAGTGGTTCAATTTTACCACTGGAAACCAGATCCAAATTGTACCAATATCTAACCATACGTTACATGGACCCTTTGAACTACTTACATTACATGTCTGGGTAAATATCACACCTTATGACCATAATTGTATATTCAAGGTTAGCACACCTACCCAGCCTATAGTAGATCACAATCACCATTGTCACCCCGTCCTCCCTGGATACCATACATTCCCACCCTTTAAACCAGGACCCCTAGAGACCCGGACAATAACAGTATGGGTGAATAAAACCAAATTAGTAGAAAGTACAACAGTACTGTTTTTAAATGGTCCACAACCCATAAAAATACCCTGTCCTCATTTGCTTAAGATGCAGCCTCCCATAAAAGCACAAGTGGCGCCATTAATTGTAACCCTACACCTTTCAATAAACTGAACCAGAAATAATTTAACTCTAAGTCGGCCAGAATGTGCACACTATAGCTCCCCCCTCTTTAAAGCATGGTTCAAATCCTTACAACCAGAACATCCCCTCTCTCGTCAGCGACGAGGGATAACAGATACCTTGTTAGGAGGTATAGAAGCAGGAACCGGAATTCTAAATTCGGTAAATCTAGAAGCACTGAAAAATAAGGCCAGTGTGGTAGAAACATTGCATCGTACTATTGCCCAAGGACAAAAGCACCAGATCGCTAAATTGGTGCAAACTGGGGTAGACACAATGAACTTGCAATGGCATACTTGGAAACATGTTAACCAGGCGTTCTGGGCTCAATATGCCACCATGAGGGACATAACGAACAAAACAGCATTAGCATTGTGGTGTTCTGAACAACAAATATTAGCTATTATGCTAACAGAAAGGAAAATGAACTGGGTACGAGCTAAAGATATGACAGTCTTAACTCCTCTACTGACAAGACATAAAGATAACCTTTTCCTCCCTTATGTTTCTGGATGGTACAAGGCCCTGAAATCAAACGTGTACACATCAACCCTCATGGGGCACATCACTATACAAGTAATACGGGTCCAACCACACAAATATAAAGTTACTCTATGGCCCTTCATAGCCCTCCCAGTTCTTCAGGGCAGACATCTTTGGGCTCCTCGATTGGTGGGAATGTATTTAAATGAACAAGGGGAAATCATAGACCATCGCTTGTGTTCCAGGTGGACTGCACAACAATGGGTATGTCCCACCTTACCAAAATTAGAAGAGCCCTGCTCCTTACAACATAAAAGCTTGGCAACTTGTTACTGGGATGAACTAAATAACGGTACCACAAAAGTGTATTTTAATAGAAAAAGTTGTGCCTGTGCCATTGAATTAGAGAGGCTTGTATGGCAAGACAAATACATCTCAGAACCGCCCGTAAAACAGTGTATGTGTAATATAACTATGTTAAAAACTCCCACCCTAACCTATTACTTTCCAACTCATAAGGATAAAGGAACTAACACGCTGGATACCAGTAATATTCTAAACTTTAACTTCAC
The DNA here is from genome assembly GCF_002925995.2 of Terrapene triunguis. Classification (NCBI taxonomy): domain Eukaryota; kingdom Metazoa; phylum Chordata; order Testudines; family Emydidae; genus Terrapene; species Terrapene triunguis. Next base: position 19,070,656 of record NW_020664589.1, read on the forward strand.
TTTGGGAGTCAATTGGACAAATCTGTACAAACTAATACAGAAAAATAAACAAATTAGCCAACTGACTGAAGCCACACAAACCCAGGTTCAAACCCGCAGTTTGGCTATTTTACATCAGGGATCTAAAATATTAAGAGTATCTGCACAAGCAGAGCAAATCATGGTGCACCATTGGTATAATATCTTAAAGGGATGGTCCCCCTCCTGGTCTTCAACTTTAACAATTATGTTACATCCAATTGTTGTTTTCTTTATTCTGATAAGCTTAATGTTAATTATAATGTGTGGTATGTGCTGCTGGATAAAAAGGCTGTACTTTAAGCTAAAACCACAAGCTCACATTGTTTCCCAATATATAGCCTTAAAACAATTGCATAAAGTGTGACCCATTCAATACCCCTGGATTGAAGGGTCAAAAGGGGGACAATGTAGAACCAATATGAATGAAATTGTTTTTAGTTATTCACTGTACCATTGTAACTTCTGTTCACCATTTCATTACACTTGCCATTTTACCTACATTGTAACATTGTAACTTCTGTGCAATATTGTAATTCAAAACCCATTTTAAAATGCTGACTCCATTTTGTAAAAGGCTTGTGCTGCAGCCTCTATTTTTGCAAGCCATACTGTAATTTTATTAGTCTAGTTAAGATGTGTGAATGAGGGATGCATGGGTAATAGAATCAACCTCCAGCACCAGCCAGTCCTGATGAAATAAAGTTCAAATACCAACGGCTGAAGAACTAGACAACAGCCCTAACTCAAGCAAAAAGCATCCACCCTAAAAAGAAACAACAGAAGGAAGATCAAAGCCAGGTCCCAGGCTGACAGTCACGCCTGCAATTGACGGGTAATCAAGCAAACCCAGAGGCGGCGTGACACAGCAAGACCTAGGAACTTTAAATCCAAACTAAACTCCTATAAAAAAGGAAGGGTGAGAGGAGAAACTTTGGGTAACGTTCTGCTATCAACATCAAGGAGCATCGGTGCGCGCCCGACAGAGACCCGGCTCCCCCTCGTGCTCAGCTTTCCTGGCCAGTTAGCTGTCACGAGCTACAATCCCAAGCTGCGAACTCAAACTACAATCAGGACTGGTAACTATCCAGCAGCTGCAGAACATTTTGGTGTGTGTGTGTGTGTGTGTATGTGTATAAGCATTAAGGTATTTGCTAATAGTTACAGATTAATAATAAATGTGGCATCTTTGTCTTGACCCCTAAAACAATCCTGTATAAGTTTGTGAAACAACATAGGGGGGTCCACAAGATCCTTCAATTACCTTACAGGCAAATCAGCTAGAAGTAGTCCAAAAGTTCAGTGGATGAAGAATCATAGAATCACAGAATATCAGGGTTGGAAGGGACCTCAGGTGGTCATCTAGTCCAACCCCCTGCTCAAAGCAGGACCAATTCCCAACTAAATCATCCCAGCCAGGGCTTTGTCAAGCCTGACCTTAAAAACCTCTAAGGAAGGAGATTCCACCACCTCCCTAGGCAACCCATTCCAGTGCTTCACCACTCTCCTAGTGAAAAAGTTTTTCCTAATATCCAACCTAAACCTCCCCCACTGCAACTTGATACCATTACTCCTTGTTCTGTCATCTGCCACCACCGAGAACAGTCTAGATCCATCCTCTTTGGAACCCACTTTCAGGTAGTTGAAAGCAGCTATCAAATCCCCCCTCATTCTGCTCTTCTGCAAACTAAACAATCCCAGTTCCCTCAGCCTCTCCTCATAAGTCATGTGCTCCAGCCCCCTAATCATTTTTGTTTCCCTCGCTGGACTCTTTCCAATTTTTCCACATCCTTCTTGTAGTGTGGGGCCCAAAACTGGACACAGGACTCCAGATGAGGCCTTACAAATGTCGAATAGAGGGGAATGATCATATCCCTCGATCTGCTGGCAATGCCCCTACTTATACAGCCCAAAATGCTGTTAGCCTTCTTGGCAACAAGGGCACACTGTCGCCTCAAATCCAGCTTCTCGTCCACTGTAACCCCTAGGTCCTTTTCTGCAGAACTGCTGCCTAGCCATTCAATCCTTAGTCTGTAGCAGTGCATGGAATTCTTCCGTCCTAAGTGCAGGACTCTGCACTTGTCCTTGTTGAACCTCATCGGATTTCTTTTGGCCCAATCCTCTTACTTGTCTAGGTCCCTCTGTATCCTACTCCTACCCTCCAGCATATCTACCACTCCTCCCAGTTTAGTCTCATCTGCAAACTTGCTGAGAGTGCAGTCCACGCCATCCTCCAGAGCATTAATGAAGATATTGAACAAAACCAGCCCCAGGACCGACCCTTGGGGCACTCCGCTTGATACCGGCTGCCAACTAGATATGGAGCCATTGATCACTACCCTTTGAGCCTGACGATCTAGCCAGCTTTCTATCCACATTATAGTCCATTCATACAGCCCATACTTCTTTAACTTGCCTGCAAGAATACTATGGGAGACCGTATCAAAAGTTTTGCTAAAGTCAAGGAATAACACATCCACTGCTTTCCCCTCATCCACAGACCCAGTTATCTCCTCATAGAAGGCAATAAGGTTAGTCAGGCATGACTTGCCCTTGGTGAATCCATGCTGACTGTTCCTGATCACTTTCCTCTCTGCTAAGTGCTTCAGAATTGATTCTTTGAGGACCTGCTCCATGATTTTTCCAGAGACTGAGGTGAGGCTGCCCAGTCTATAGTTCCCCGGATTCTCCTTCTTCCCTTTTTTAAAGATGGGCACTACATTAGCCTTTTTCCAGTCATCCGGGACCTCCCCCGATCACCTTGAGTTTTCAAAGATAATGGCCAATGGCTCCGCAATCACATAACACAACATAAATTTATCAACATCATATGTCAAAATACGAAGTAAATGTCCAGTAATCAAAGTCTAATAAGTTTTCAAGCAGTATTTTTCTTACCTTGCTTATCTATAAATTTTGATCATTATCAATGGAAATATTTTTTCAGTTTGTCCGTGTGTGTACAGTGAAATTGATGTTTATCATTTTTATCAATAAAAATATAATCCTTCCAAGACTAATTATGAGATAGGTAACGCAATGAAGTGTATTGGCAATAAAGATATAAAATTTTATATATCAGGCACAATTTTGAATATCATAAGCATTGAGAGATTTGAGTCTTACATTTCAAAAAACAAGTTTCACTGACAAACTAAAATACCTTTTCTTTTAAACATGCGGTGGTTTACTAAGAAAAATCAGTATGAAAACCACATACTTGCTGCTTGTTCTCTTTAGAATATGGTAACATGGTTGAAACATGGAACATAATCTCATGCCCTTGATACACTGTGTATATGGAATATATTCCTGTTGTATCATCTGCAAAGGAAGAAAACCACTCTCAGTGGGATTATGCAATACTACATTTCTAAGGAGAAAAGGAAACTTCATTTCCTGTCACAGGACAGTCTCAGGGCACCTCCTTTTCAGATACATACTTCTTACTTGCCTTTAAACAGCTCAAAATTAATAGATTATAAAAGATTATAAAATCTTGACATCCTGCATAATTTAAAGTATATATAATGTTTCTGCCAGTAGGCCCAGTGGATTTACCCTGAAAGGAGATATGTATTCAGCAACTCAGTGAAAATGCATCATGAACATAAACAAATGCAGCCACCAACACATATCAGTAGAATCTCCATTCAAGAAATTCATAATTCAGTAAAATATACTCCTGTGTTTGGGGCTGACAGCCAGTGCACATCTACATTCTCAATCATGGCCTTCGACTGAATAATGAACTCCTCCTGCAGAGTCCCACTGGAAGACACGTATCCAGTTTAGTTTTATTTTAGTACACCATGAATTCGAAGGAGTCCTATCCTGCAGAGACTTGTGCCTGACAAGTCTAATTTTTGTCTCTAAGAGAAAAAGGAGCTGAATGTGACTCTTCTTTACAGTATGTGAAGTTGTTATGCTATTTAACCACCCGTAGCTAACACCATGACACAGAATATGTGGCCAATTCATGACAGGTAAGATGCAGTCTAAGAAAACAGACAATGTGAATTTGTGAGGAATAAATCGGGCTGAGACTGCATCATGGAAATCCTCCAAATTCTAGGCTCTGTCAGGGGGCAGAGTGGGATGGTAGGGAAGCTATGCCAAAGCTGGGGGGCAAAGTGCCTATGTTATTTCCTATTACAGACAGTGGGGATGCCTCTCCATGCTGATATTCCCATTGCAAGCACTGTTGTGAGGAAGGGAGCGTCTCACATTGCTTAGCCATAACCAACCCCGGATGACTAAGGAATAGGATTAGAAGGTTTTGAAAAGAGTGTGTCATGACAGACATAGCCTCAGTGGTGGTAACTGTATCAGGTAGCGTCAGTGGTGGGGAGATCAAGATTTACCAATAATATTAAGAACATTATTATTATTTGATGAAAAATGGCAAAATGTGTCTAATAATATGTTTAGGAAATAGTATCTGAGTAGGTCTCTTCTCAGACTGGACTATTACTTTCTGTTATGTAAACAGTATATGAGTGTGCTTACATTCTGTACATATGCATGCACACTAACAGCACATTCACAATGGACCTGTCACCAGTTATTTTAGCTGAAATCTTACTTTTAGTGTCCAGGCCTCCTCTGTAGCCTGTCCAGCCCTTCAGTGTAATTGTGTCACCCAAAAGATTCAATAATCTTTGAAAGCTGTCACTTCCAGTTTCTACAAGTGGAGGAAAGCAGTGTTAGGCATGAAACAGTTCATTGGTATGGCAGATGCAACTGCACATTAACCATAATACAGAACACACGGCCTACTCCCCAGCTTATATTCTGGCAAGAACTGCTTCTTCATGTGTGTCCCTTTTCTATCTTAATTCTCTAAATACCTGCATGGGTATATTAGAAATTTAATACATGAAACAGGAATGTGTGAGCTGACCCACTGGCTCAATAGTAGAGGAACACGCTACCATGTGGGGAACCAGAATTTCACAATTGAGTTCAATTTGCCTCGTATCACCCAAGCCTGGGAGCTCTCTGAAAACAGCACGGTCAGTCTTGAGGAACAGGTAGAAAAAGGGATCACCGTGTGTTTACTAAACAGTGACTCCCTCTTGCTAATTCTGATGGCACAGGGACAGTCATCATGATGCAGAGCCTCAAGAAAGGGAAAATAAAATGGGAAATAAGTGGTACTTTGGGATCCTGAGCTCCACTTCCTCCAATCCCTTAAGAAAATTATGGATGTTTTTATTTCAAATTTGGCTTGCAAACTTGAGTGTATAAATATATTAGACAATACCTGAAAACAGCACCAACACACCAGAAGCTGGCCAGAGCTTTAATCATACAAAACTCAATTTTTTTTTCAAGTGTAATTTTAAAGTATACAAAGCCCTCATTAAGAAGAAAGTCAAAACCCAAAAGTCTGGGGTTTTTTATTATTGTTAGCCAGGTGAAAATAAAAATTCACACAAACACAACTATTCAAAGAAATTATATTTAATGTGTAAGAAATCAAAAGCATTCTTTTGGGTATACAACAATCTCAAACTCTGGAAAAAAGAAAACCAACAATGGATACAGCCTCTTTCCAGTTGCCCAAAAGTTATTTTTCAAATATCTTTAGAATTATTGTAAAGAAAACCGGAGTTCTTGGAGATGTCCCTGCATATTCCTATTTATGGGATATTGCACCATCCTGTGGTGCGTTGCATTAGAACCCTTTGAACCTACCCTTCTAGCAGTGTAGCTATGACACTACTGCACCACTGCCCCTCTCCAGTTAAAGGTAAATAACCTTCATTTCTTCTTTCAGTGGCTCTGCATATTCCCACTTATGGGACAGATTGATAAAGAGTACTGAGACTAACATGGAGGTGGGAACATAGTCTTAATTGAATAAACACTGAAGCATCTCTTGCCAAACCCAGTATCAACTCTAGAAACCAAATTCAGAGTATAATGCTTGGTGAAGGTGTGTACCGAAGTCCAGGTTGTAGCTTTGTAGATCTCAACATCTGGCACCTGCCTCAAACAAGCGAAAGAAGCAGCCACAGCTCTAATGTAATGTGGTCAGATTGAATAGACTGTTTAATACACCAGGAAATAGTCTGAGAAGAAACCGTATGCCACATATTATTCTTGACATACATAACAAACAGTCTAGACATTTTACAAAAACTCTTAGTTCTGTCCAAATAATATGCAAGCGCCCTTTGGGCATCCAGTTGGTGGAGGACAGATTCTCCTTTATTAGAATGTAATTTAGGGGGGGAAATACCCACTACCTTAAGCAAGAACCAAGGATCAGGTAGAAGAATTACCTTGTCTCTATTAAAGGAAGTAAAAAGGTGAATCAGCCTTGACCCAAGTCAGCTCACTCACTCCCCTGGCTGATGTAATGGCAATAATGAAGACAGTTTTGAAAGGCAAATAATAAAATGAACACTCTGCCAAAGGCTCAAATGGAGGTTTTATCTATGTGGTCAAAACCAAATTATGGTCCCCAAAAGGGGCAGGATCTCTCACAGGAGGATACAAGTTTTATAAACCTTCCAGGAGCTTCTTTACTGGAAACATGAACAGTGATCTACCACCAACCAACGTATGATCCGTGGAGATGGCTGCCAAATGAACTTTTAACAATGAATTAGACAACACTTGATTTTTTAAGTACGTTAAGTATTCCAGAACACAAGGGATGGAAGACAGTAGGGGAATCAGACTTCCCATGCATCCATCCCTGAAATCTGTAGTTTCTACTGGATTGATTTTTAAAACTAACTAGTATGCCCTGCACGGATGACAAACATAAATGCTCAAGAATAGACAGAGTCAAATCCCAGTCACTCAAGCCATCAGGTACAGGGACTGCAGGTGCAGATAAAAGATCCTCCTCCTGGGACAGACTGAGGACAGAGGAAGACGCATGAATGAGATAAGCAAACCACTGTTGATGTTGCCACGCCGGGGCAACGAGTATCACCCATGCCCTGTCCTGACGTATCTTCCTTATTGCCTTCTGTATCAAGGGAAAGGCAAACACCAGACCCTTCCCCGCAGTGCAGAAGGAAAGCATCCAACAGGGACTGACTGTCCCGGCCCATTCTGGAACAGAAACAGTGGCATTTCCTGTTGGGTCGCGTCATGAGCAAGTCCACAACTGGCTGACCCCAGCTCAAAAATACAGTTTGAACTAGCTTATCCTTTAAGGACCACTCGTGCATCTGAGAGCCATCTCTGCTCAGGTGATCTGCAACTACATTGTTCTCAACTGCCAGATGTAGTGCCATGGGATGAATGTCATAGCAGATACACCAATCCCATAACTTGGTCACCTCCACACACAAGGGGGCGGAATGAGTTCTCCCATTTGTCAATATAATACATTACCAATGTATTGTCCGTCATTACGTCCACAACCTTCCCTTGCAGAATACAGAGGAATGATTTGAGAGTCAAAACCCAGTTCCAGTATGCTGATATGCAATGCTCTCTCCAGGGATGACCAGAGCCCTCAAACTGTCAAGTAATTCAGGTGAGCCCTGTTTGACCACCAGTCTGGACATACTATAAGGTGGTGAGGCACGATGATCATAACTGAAAGCTTTCCCAACTTGGGCTAGGGACCCAGGACATCCAGTGCTGAATGGGTCTCATTCTCAGCTCTGCAGAATCCATAGGTAGTGACTGCCATAAAACCCATAAGAAACCTTGCCCCTCTGTATAGAACAACTTCAAATCTTTAATATACTCTGTCTAATTCTTAGAAACCTGTAGTCTGGAAGAAAAACTCTCCCTTCTACAGAGTTTAATATGGCCCCTTTAAAGGGAATCCTTTGAGTAGGACAGAAAGAATCCTAGGTCTGAGAGAAGTTTGGTCATGGGGGCTACGTGGCTCATCAGATCCTCATGCACAGTTGCCTTTAGCAGCTAATCATCCAAGAAGGGGTAAATGAAAATACCCTCATTCCTTAAATGAGACACTACTGCAGAAAGACATTTTGTACATACTCTGGGTGCCAAGGAAAAGCTAAATGGGAGCACCTTGTACTGTAAATGGTGTCCAGCCATCACGAATCAGAGATACTTTAGATGATTTTGACAAATTGCGATATGAAAATGCGAAACTAACTCTTAGAAGAGAAGACTCTGCCTCTGAGGACATCAGAGGGTTTCACATCCACCCAGGCATGCGGTTAGGCAGAATGGAGGTGGGAGGGCACTTCGCCACCTTTGTAGCCTCACACTCAGTATGTGGGGTATGCTGAGGAAAGGGGTGGGGCCACAGGAGCCCCCTAGCTACACTGCTAGAAAAAAGGGTTCTACCAAAAGGTGGCACAATATTTCATAAGTAGGAATATACAGAGCTACTCAAAGTGCATTTGCAATATCACACCAGTGTCAAAACAGCAACTGTGAGAAGCAGACTTTTTAATCCTTTTATGCATAAATATAAAAATAATGCAATATTTTACTCTAACACAAAGGCCAGCTCAGACCCTGATATTGGATTAAGTTTGCAAGTCCTGCACACAGAAAAGACCCATCATTAGCATAGCACTAATAGCCATCTCTCTTCCCCATAGTCAATATACAGGGTCAATATGCAGTCCTGTTGTTTTTCCGTTCGGGCAGCCAAAAGTGTTCAATTACCAGATGAAAAGCTGACTCACCATTGCTGAACATTTCATCATCTGTAAGTTGACCATCTTTGGCATAAAGAACTCCAAACTTAAAATTTACGCAGCCCTGAGAAATAAAAACAGGGATATAGTGTGTTAATCAGGAAAGGTCAGCAAATGTACTTTTCTTATAATTTTTCCACTAAGGATTTGTATACAAGTCCTACTTATGGAAATATATAGCCCATATCCTTGTGTTACACAAATACCACTTTTATATTTTTCTCCACTAATTTATCTTTGGGTCATATGATGAAATCCTATTTATTTACTTAAATGTATTCACAATGGAACTTACAGACAATCTTCAGCTTTGCACGCTCCACAGTGCCTCACATTACAGTCCTTGTTACAAGAAATGACTGGTTTCTCAGTTATTACAAATAAAGGGGAACTTATTCTAAATGCAAAGCTAATATTCGCTGAATGGGTTTTGTGAGTTCAAAGTGATCAGTTTACACTTACCTCTTGCTCTTCAAGAACCAGTAAATCCTGTTTAAAAAAAAAAAAAAAAAAAAAAAAAGCCTGGTTAGCACCCTAACAAAGATCTAACCATCTTATTTCCACTTCTTTAAAAATCAAAGTTATTTTCCTTTTCAAGTGACACTTCAATACACTTCAAGCCACAATGTTTTTTGGCAATGTCACAGAACTGTAATCTGCACTATCATGTCCTGCCACTGTAACTGAGCAACAACTAGTATAATTTATTTCTATAAATAGTGTATTCTAAAACACAAGAGGGAAGAAAACAGTCTCTTTCTTACCTTTTGTATCTCAGGGTGAAGAATTTCCCTAGGGCTTTTTTCAAATTTGTCAAGATTCATGGCACTGAAATGCAATTAAAATAGATTTTGTAAGAGAGAAAGGATATTTTTCAATATTAGCCATTTAGTGATACACACCTGCACATAAAGAATTAACTGAATAGCCATTTTATCATATATGTTTGCATTCTAATGATCTCTTTCCCCAGTGACACTGACTACTGCATGGGCATTTAGAGAAAGAAATGAGTAAGATATTGCATTGCCAACACGTTTATCTTATTTTGTTTGCATATAAAGCTCTGGGCTAAGGAACATCATAGTTATCCTTTTAACATGACACAATAGTGAATTTTGTTTTGTAAACTTTTCCTACGCTTCCTAAAAAGTACCATAAGGGAAGTGAAAATCAAAACAAACGGGTGTATTATTAAGCTTGACATAAAACTACAACCTAAATATGCACAAGCAACACAGGAAAATAGAAAAATAGTCAACTGTATACATAAGAAACATGATAAAACTTTTGTATATGCAGAAAAATACAAAATATGACTTATTAAACAGACAAAAATATCTTGTCCTTATCTACAGCTTTGACTATATGTAATTTTATCCACCATCTCTCTCCTAGTCTTGTTTTACCCAACAGTTCAGGATTTCACGAAGTGGGAACTGAAGAATTCTTCAACAAAAAAACTTCAAAAACAAACTCAAACGAGAAACTACAGAGCTGGAATTAATTTGCAAACTGGACACCATCAAATTAGGCCTGAATAAAGACTGGGAGTGGATGGGTCACTACAAAAAGTAATTTTCTCTCCCTTGACATTCACCCCTTCTTGTCAACAGTTGAGAATAGGCCACTTCCACCTTAATTGAATTGGCCTCCTTAGCACTGACCCCCCACTTGGTAAAGCAACTCCCATCTTTTCATGTGCTATAATATATATTCTGCTTACTGTATTTTTCACCCCATGCATCTCATGAAGTGGGTTTTAGGCCATGAAAGCTTATGCCCAAATGAATTTGTTAGTCTCTAAGGTGCCACAAGGACTCCTCGTTGTTTTTGCTGATACAGACTAACATGGCTACCACTCTGAAATCATATACCAATGATATTCTAAATGTTAAAATTAACACTGTTAACTATTGCATTTCATGGATAGGAGGACAAAAGACTAGATGGAGGGCGGGGAGGCCCATGTAAGATGTATACATTACGATGAGTAAGACCTTTAACAACACATGGTCTGTCCACAAGCAAGCCCAAGATCACTTCCTCTCAAGCACCAATTAGTTAGTTCCAGTTAGTGCCAAATTTCTAACTTGAAGATATTCTCCCCTCTCCCCACTCTGCCCCCCCAAAAAGGTGCTTAGAGTTGTATTTCTCCATTGCCGTAGAGGTTTCACGAGGCTATTACTTGGCATTCTACAGCACCTGGACTGGAGGCATCTTGCATATATGTGCTTTCCTTAAGAACTGTATTCTTTGTTTCACTGTTTTCTACAGCCATAATGGAAAAGAAAATATGAACAGAAATAAAGCTTCTGCATGACAGAAAAGGAAAATAAGGCACAGACAAATACATTTAATGATAACTCATTTGTGAACATTTACCTTAAAATAGATTTCACTGATAATGTTTTCGTGGGACTGTAAGGGAGGCATATTTTCTGAGTACCCTATAAAGGAAAAATACTAGAAGAAGTTAAATCAAACGCTGAAAACTAAACCAAACTAAAAACCAGGATCCCATCCTCAATGGTATCTAAATATATTTGTTAATTACCTGGAAAAGGGGAGGAAGAGAGTGATGTGACAAAACATGTAGAGGATGCAACATTATTTAGGCTAATCTAAAGTATAATGGAATGTAAGGAACTGCAGGGGGAATTAACAATGTTAGATGACTTAACAGCACGAGCGCTGATGAAATTAAAATGTAGACAATTGCAAGACAGTGCCCATTGAGAGGAACACTTGAACTATGCATACATGTTAATGGGTTGTAAGTTATCTATAACTACTTAGGAAAAATTGTCACTGTGTATCACTATGGACTGCTAAATTGAATCTTCTCAATGTACAGTGGTAGTCAAAAAAAGCAAAACAAAATATTAAGCTTTATTATAATTATAATGCCATTTTATAAATTGATAGCATGCCCTTCACCTGGAATACTGTATTCAGTTTTGGCCACTCGTCTCAGAATTAAAGAAGTGTTGCAGATAAGGACAATGAAAATTATTAGTAGCATGGATAGATTTCCACAGGAGGAGAGACTAAAAAAAATTAAGGCTATTTAAGTTTAGAGAGCCCACATAAGAAGTAACGTCCTACAAGTATAAAAATATTAAATTGTACAGAGAAAGTAAGTCAGGTGCTCCTCTTTACAGTCTCATAATACAAGAATAAAGGGACAGCCAACAAAAATTAAGTCCAGTAAATGAACAAATAGAAGAAAATATTTTTACAAAATGCATTATTCAACTTTGGAACTCAATGCTACAAGATACTGCAGCAATAATCGCAGGGTTAAATAAAATATTATATATTTAGGTGGATAATAAAAATATTCTGTTATATTAGCTAGGATAAAAGTTCATAAGGTATATAAATCCTCATGCATCAGGACTTAATCTAATCACTAACTGTCTTGGGTTAGGAAAAAAGTAATAGCATGCCTATAGATGAAGTTAACTACCAGTTATGGAGACTCTTAAACCTTCCCATAAAGCATCTGATATTAGCCCCTGTGAAAGATAAGCTACCTGAGTACCTGAACACAAGGGTGGCTTAAGTAGGGCATAGGCACTACAGCCCTGTGTCTGGAACCTCTGCTCCCAGAGACAAGCGATTACAGCAGAATCTGAGCTCTCATTTTAAAAAGTTTCTAGTCCCCATGGTTGGGAAGAAAAACCTTAAACATGAACTGACTAACACACACAGTAACATCTCCTTGAGTTTGCAGAGAGCCTGAGACAATAGCTCTGAGAGGTTTGAACTACCTCATTCATCTCAATGGGATATTAATCCAAGACCTACTGCTCTGGGGAACTCCATCAACATCCAACCATCAGAAGACTGAGCATAGCAGGAGAGAAAAAATGCAATAGGCACCAGCCCATCCAGCTAATCATATACACCCTAAGTGCTGGGAAGTGCTGAGGATGGGTTGTCCTTGCTACCATCCTTGCCTATCTAGGGCTAGGATAAGGGCTGGGATCCCATGGACTGTCTATTTAAGTTGGGATCCCATGTTGCTGCTTATACCTCTCTGAGATGGGAAGGGACAGCTAATATTGCCACTCTAGGTGGGGAGTGGGGTCACAATGCAGAGGCAGTGCTCTGGGAGATGTTTGATTGTTAATTTCAGGATCCATCTCCTGAAATTCCTATAAAACAACTGTATGACAGAGTAGGAGACTGGTCTCCCTCTATATTTTGTCAATGGATCTGGTATCTTCAAATCTCTGGGAACTGTTTCTGGAAGTGCTAGAGGGGACTGAAATTGTACACTGTTCTGCAGATCTGGGGATGGCCAACAAGGGCCTCTCGACGGTGGCATCTTCCAGTCTGGCCAGTAATCCACAGCCAAATCCAATTCATAACATTATCCATAATAAGAATCCTCATGGACTGGTTGAGAGCCAGAGATTCTTCTAAGGACGTACAAACTGCTAGCACCTCCTGCTTGTAATTGTCTACAGATTGCAGATCTGATTCCAGATCCAATCCAGAACACAGAGGCAACAGCAGTGGTCCTGGCACTGGAGAGACTGGTTTACTAGGAGAATCTGAGTTTTAGGAGGTTAAAGCAGAGGCCAGGCATGGTGCTCCTCTACCCTTCTTTTTTCTGACTCTGAAGGGGATTTCCTCGTTCTCAATTCTTCACTTCCTGCATCCAATTAAGGTGGAGGCATCAGATCCGAGTGACAGTTGTGAGCACAACGGTAACAGGAGATTGGGTAAGAAGACTGGAACCGACATGTAGATCTGGCACAACATTCATAATTTCTAATTGTGTTGCTGATGATAAATTCAGATCCTTCAATTTCTGGTTTGAATATGACAAACATAGGCTATGTCTACACTACCGCGGTAAGTCAACCTACACTATGCAACTCCAGCTACGTGAATAACGTAGCTGGAGTCAACGTACCTTAGGTCGAGTTACCGCAGGGTCTACACCACGGGAAAATCTCCCGTCGACTTACCTTACTCTTCTCGTCGGGGGTAGAGTACAGGGATCAACTGGAGATCAATCTGCAGTCGATTTGGCGGGTCTTTACTAGACCCGCTAAATCGACCTCCAATGAATCAATCTCAGAGCGTCTATCCCTGCTGGAGTGTAGACCTGCCCATAATTGAGTTTGTAATAATATTTGCTACTTCACTCGAGTGTTTTTTCACTCTGCTTGCAGAGTTTTTATGTGCTAAGTCTACTTGATTCTAAGATTTCCGGTTCTGAGGAGGTTCTTATTCATGGGTTAGCTATGCTCACACTGGCCGTTTCTACTGGGCTTTTTTTAGATTTCTCATCCATGGATTTAGGATCCTTTCTAGGTATCTTCTTATGGGTCAGAACCAAAGAGGATGGTGGAACTGATGATGTTATGCCAAGCCCACTCCCAGCAAGTGTATATTGGCTTCTTTGTGTATGCAATTGCCTACTCATTTCTTTAAGCAGCGTGTTGTTTGTTTTGGAGCTTTTCCGGAGGTGTGGCTTGTGCTTTTTAAAAAAAATTTCCCGCCAGAGAACATGATTGGCTCCCAGTTGCGCAATCTGCTAAATAAAAAGCTTTAAAGGGCTGCTTGTGGTTTATTTTTTCCTTTCACTTTCAGGTTTCTCCTGCGTGTGCTTGCGGGGCTACTGGCTGCCTCTCTCCACGTGGCTGGATGATAATTCCCCACAGATGTATCCAGAACCGAAGCTAGTCTGTGCATCTTCTTGAAATTGACTGTTGTGCTGGATTAAGCAGGCTTTAGCACTTCTTGAAGGAGTAAAGCCTGAAGCCTGTTTTGTCTCTGTCCTCACTCCTGGCTTTTTGATCTTCAGATCTGCCATCAGGATTTCTTCCAGAATGGAACCAATGCTTGAAGAAGTTATACTATCTAATACTAAAAATCTATTTTAATAAAACCTTATACTAAATAACTATAAACAATAGCTATATCTAAAGCCTAATAAAATAGCTATCTTGAAGAAAGATTTAGACCACAGGTTCAGTCTGGTTCCCAATCCACCACTGCTAGTGCTGGAAGAGACTGAGGCAGTCAGAGTGCCAAACCTTCGTTTGTAGCCTAGCCCCTAGGACAGGGGTCTCAAACTCAATTTACCTTAGGGCCAGTGCCAGTCCTCAAATCCTCCCAGAGGGCCAATAATGTCACTGAAGATGGTGTTCAGAAAAGAAAACGTTTATATTGTATTTTTTATTTTGAATTTCTTAGAAATAATAAAACTGTCATACAACTTTATACAATTCTTCACCTGCCAGAGAGATGTTAGTGTTTGCCAGACACCTGGCAATGCTTCAGTCCTGTCAGTTTGTTGATGTCTGGCCTCAGTAACTAGCAGTTGAAACCTTCAGGATTGCAGGAAGGTGTGCATCAGATAGTTGTGTTCAGTATTTTGACTTGTTTATATTCATTGTGGAAAAAAGTGACGCTGCCTCCATGGCTGACTCTGCCTGGCAACTAATGATGCTGCCTCCATGGCTGACTCTGCCCGACGACTAGTGATGGTATCTCCGTCCCTCTCACCCAGCCAATGGGAGCTGCGGGGGACAGTTCCTGCAGCAGACATTGCCGGCAGCGTGGCTGCATGTGTCTCTCCTC
This sequence comes from Terrapene triunguis, assembly GCF_002925995.2. Classification (NCBI taxonomy): domain Eukaryota; kingdom Metazoa; phylum Chordata; order Testudines; family Emydidae; genus Terrapene; species Terrapene triunguis. The sequence goes on from NW_020664589.1 coordinate 19,085,934, forward strand.
CGCAGGCCACAGTGGGAGGTTCTCGGGCCGCAGATGGCCCGCGGGCCGGGACTTTGAGACCCCTACCCTAGGGGGGTTTGAAGTTTCATGATGGTGAGGGAATGGGCAGACAAGGGCCTGAGAGTCCTCCAACAGGCACTGAGTAAGGTTCCATCTCAGCTACAAACTGTCAGTGCATCCTACAAAAGGCAATATGCAGAGATCACTTGAAGGAGAGCCATATGTTGTAAACATTTAAGAAGCTTTTACACACAATTCAGGAAAAAAAAGAGGGGGAGGAAATCAGAGAGCAGCTAACAGTAACTCTGAAAGAAAAATATCAGCCCTCTAAACTGTGGGCCACACTGTACCTATTAGTACTGGCCCACTCTGGGAGTGGAATGGAGCTGCAGTGCCTTAGGAAGAACTCTGGGAAGCACAATTCAGCTTGGTGCTCCTAGGAATATATGTTCTCCAAGGAATTTAAATAAGTTCCATAGACTGTGTGAAGGGGAATGGGGCCATGGCCCCACCTTTTCTGTGTCCCCCTTTGGAAAGGAGGCAGTACCAGGGAGCATATATTTTGCTGTTGCAATGCATGTTATTTTGACCTTTCAAAAGCATGTCTATTCTTTGTAGTAGGGTCAAGAGCATAATGGATCACATTATGATGCTGGGACACTACATGGTTATGCCAGGGAGACAATAAGGAGAAGGCGCCTCCCTTCCACTTACATCTCCTATACAGGGGGACAAACAACAATCTAGCCGGTTATGTTCCCAGCCCTATCACAAAGAAAGTAAAGACATTTTTTAGAATCACAAAACACAATACAACAGCAAAATATTTTACAGAAAAATAAAGACCGAAGAACAACATGTCTCAGTTTTCGTCCTGGTGCTGGAAGAAAATATTCCATTGACATAAAGCCATTTAGTAGGTTTCTGTAAAGCTATTTAAAGTGGACTTAATAGACTCCCAGAGACATCTTTGCTGACCTTACACTTTAATTTTGATTCTGCATAAAACCACTGATATTCTTTTGACTTGTAAAATGGCATGAGGTTTATTATTTACTTTATCTCAATAGTTCCTGAACACACGGTGGAGTTTTACAGTCATTTACTAACCCACAGAAGGAAATCCTACAAGGCTGACACCTAGACCACATCAGTTCTGTGCTGTAGAACTCTAACTATTGCATACCTGCTCCTGAAAATTTAGAAGAGTTGATCAAATGGTTGCTGAATGGCAAATGTTCCCACAGTCCTTATTTTGAGTACATATTCAGTCATTTTATGTAGTGGATGTCATATGGTATCACACAGTAGGTGGGTACAGCAAGGGCATAATCTTGTTTCAAACTCAGCCTGCGAGGTTACCAAAATTCATTAAAAAGTTACCACTAAAATTGTTATTTGGAAGACTATTTCTGTGAGTAAAGGTTTTATTGGCTAATGATCACATCACTAAAGAACCATATCAGATAAATAACAAAAGAAAAACCAAGGAAACTCAAGAGTTTTTATTTATTTGCAGCTGATGTTCATATGTAGCACTTCTGATGACAAACACAGGACTATTAAGGCATCCAGTAGGATCAAACACTCACAAGCAAAACTATATAATCTGTACACTGTCCAGCTTTTCTCCTACATACAGTGGGTGCATTAAAAAGTTAATTCCAGTTTTAATTATATTTCCTATATTTAGAATGGATAATACCACTAAAACCAGTAATATCTTGAGAACTGGAATGAACTTAAATGTGCCCACTGTACTGATTCAGCAGCCATAAATTGCTAATCATTTGGACTAGTGTATTTTGAAGTAACTGACACTTCCATCTGTCATCATATTTTTACTGTACAATGGGGGAGTCTAAAGTGCAGAATGAAGAGAACATTCCCCCCTTATGTTATCTCAATTTTTTTTTATTTCCTTTTTGGTGGTTTTATTTTTAATTTTGTTTTTTGTAAAGACAGTCCACTCAAGAGCCAAGAAACATGGAACAAATCAATATGGATAGTGTGATTCCTAGGAAGCAAATACCACCAAGAATTGACCAAAATCTCTTCTGCAATACACGTGAGACAGGAAGTATGTATTTGGGTGATATTCTTTTGATGTACTCTCACTGCCTAGGAGTTGTATAAATCTGTCTAATTTTCCTGTTTGCTTTTTTAGTTTGCATAAATTATTTAAGTAGTTATGTGTTACGCCACTCTACCAATACTTCATATTTTACAATACCCTTTTCCCTTTAAACCACTTCTACTGCTTCTGCCCAGGTCACTCCCCTCCTTCACTGGCTTCACCTTGCCTTCTTGTCATCATCTATTTCAAGGCCCTTGACACTACATCCCTGCCTGTATCTCACCTCTCTTCTCCCACTCCCATCTGTCTGCTCTCCTAAGCCACCTTACTAACTAAACACTCTCTTTGTATCCTTCTTCTCTCATCTTTACTTCTCCTTTTATGTTATTCCATAGACATGGATCTTTCTCTCTCTCCTTGTGGCCACACATCCACCCTCTATGCATTTGTATATCTTCTTGAAATACAAGTTCTGTGAAGCTTTTCAATGATAATTCACTACAATGAATAATTAAAATATGCCCATTTGTGACTGAACTTCTATGCAAGTCATCCAACATATTGACAGTCCAAACTGTATGATCTCGCTAAATGCAGAATGGAAGGTCCTTGGAGTAGGGACCATTCCTTCTCCTATGTTTTATATAAAGCTATCTACACGGACAGTGCTCGGAAATAGTAAATACTTAAAAATAAGTGAGTTTTAATACCTAGTTAATGACCTTTAGGCGGTCAGCAGGGAATCCAAAGGTTTCCTGTAGGTGAAGGAAGCCAGGATGACAAAAAATTAGCATCTGGACACATGAACCCTACAGAAATTTGTTTGCATTCTCTTCTGGGCTTACTCATACCATATATGTACCTCCTGTGGTAACCACAGCACAGTAGCTATGGAAAAATGTTAAGAATTCAGTGGTACAACTGAGGGAAGGAAATGCCCTAAAAAACCATGGAGAGCAGGCAGGCAGGCAACAATTAGTATTTGTTCCTTACTGTTTTTTTCCAGAGAATTGAGCGGTATTGAGGGACACGTTGATTGTTTTGGTTGGAGAGCACGACAGACAGAAAAAAAGGGTTCTTCTCTGCATCTGTACCTATGTAATTCTGATGAACTGAAAAGGAAACATGAAAAGTGAAAAACAATTATACAAGGAAAAATCAATTGTTACAAAAGGAACTACATTGTTGGTAGGTTTCCAGCAGCATATTGCCAAAATCTCCTTACTCACTTTTCCCGCTGCTGAAACCCTTGTCCATGTACTGTGATCTCTTGCCTTGATTAAAATAACCTTCTCTTGTTCAATCTCTCTGCCACTCCTCCAGCTTCCACCACTCCACCACCCTCTGAATTCTTCTACTTATTGCATCTAGTTTGAGTTCCTCATTCTAGCAGGTCCTATAATCATCTCACAGTCACATTTTCCTCTGAACTCTCTCAAGCCCTACTAAACACTTTCCATTCCTTTTGCTTACTCTATCCTTTGTCCCTTTCTCTACTCTTGGTTTTGTTCTCTCTGTCATGCTGCTCACTACACCTGGAACAGTGTCCCTGATGTGGGTAGCAATTTCAGTGTGTATGCCCAGTCCCAGAGTACACACAGAAAGGTCATAGAATTCATAATTATGGTTCCAACAGCAACTATGCCTCAGTCACCTTACCACAATATTTACCACAATATTAAATATTATATATTATATATTTACAACTTGTTGAGCTTCCGTTTCTGTGGGAAACAACTTTAAAATTCCAATCTTTTGTACATTTAAAATCTCAGCTATAAATTGTTTTTGCATTTAATTACAGCAAGTTAAGGTTCCTACAGCATTAACTCAGATGTATTTTTGTTTTTCTATTCAAATGCGTATCTGTCATATTAATGTCATTATGTACATCATAATATACAGAGTATGTACAATATGACCATATTAACTGTGTTATAACCTTAATATTTTCAAGTTCCTGGCTTTTTGCAATTATAATTGTAAACTTAATGCTGCCTTGAAGCTTCCATTTAACATGTAATAACTGACGAAACATTAATAGTAGGCAGCTGGTGTTATGGACCCAAGATGCATCATACAAAGGAGATGTCCGCTTCAGTGGAAGTTTTAATGATTTTAAGGTCCAAAATGTTTGAGAAAAGGCTGAAAATTTAGCCTAGAGAAAAGAAGGCTGGGGTGTAGGTGTGTGTGACATGAGAACAGTCTTCAAATATGTAAAAGGTTGTTATCAGAGGATGGTGATCAATTATTCTCTATGTCCACTGAAGGTAGGACAAGAAGTAATTGTCCATCTGCAGCAAGGAAGATTTAGGTTAGATATTAGGAAACACTTTCTAACTATAAGGATAGTTAAGTACCAGACTAGGTTACCAAGGGATGTTGTGGAATCCTTGGTATTGGAGGTGTTTAAGAACAGGTTAGACAAACACCTGTCAGGGAAGGTCTAGGTATCCATAATACTGCCTCAGTGTGGGGGCATGGACTAGATGGCCTCTTGAGGTCCCTTCCATCCCTACATGTCTATGATTCTATCAATGAGATAACTAACATGAGTAAGGCCACCACAATTTTACCCTAAAATGTGCTAGACACCTACTGAAAATCTGTTCTATGAATAACAATAAATACACTTCTTTTTTTTTTTTTACCAATACTATTTGCAGAGAGCAAAGCTGACAAGCAGTCCTGTTTTTACTGTTGCTGAGTCCAAGAGGTTGATCCTCTGTGGAGATCTGATTTCACTATGCAGATACAACTCACCTGCCCTTTAAAACTTGGCTTTCTGGATTTATTACAGTACTGACAGATCATCTACCCTTTATATGTTTATATAAATAGTAACCATGATGCTTTCTTTTAGGAGAGGCCATGACAGCATTAGGTCAAGCCTTTTCTCTCCTCATTGTCTCTCCCCCAAACAGGCCAAACTGAGAATATGTCACTTGCAAAGCATGCTAATGAACTTGGAAGCTCAGCAGTTCCCAAATGTGATAACATGCAGTGCACAACTCCTGCTCTTTCCATTTCTAAAGTTTATAAATTGATATGCTACAGCCAACACCATTCTTTAATCAGCATTTCCATTGAGTAGTTTCAGTGCTGTGTGCGATTTCAAAAGTAAATATTCAGTTGATCCAACAGCTTCCAAAATACCTCCGAAATTTGGCTTAGGTTATTTTTAAGAACATGACTTAAAGGACCACTATCAATAGAGTCAAATGTTAAAGTTTCTATTTTTCTTGCATCTATTTGTAAAATGCAAGTAATTTTGAGAGATTTTTTCCAAGAAAATTTCTTATTTAAAAATATATTTTTCTAGCTATCCAGCACTAATAGGCAAATTCAAAACCACCTAGTATGCACAAGGAAGCAGCTATGAACATCCTGCAATAACTGACTGGTGTATACAGCCTAGCCCTAGTGAACATCCCTACAGTAACAAACCAGATTGTGCGTTTTATTTACTTGTTTGTATGTACTGAGGTAGTGCTTAGGAGCCCTTGTCATGGACATTGTGCTAAGCACTGTAGAAACACAAGCAACAGAAAGGTAAAAATGATTTTCAGAAATAGATGTTTACGGTTTCAGGCTGTGTATTAGAAAAAAAAATGAATAGAAGAAAGACTCTTGCAAACACATTAAGAAATCCTGACTCTGTCAACAACTTTAAAGGACTTAATGAAGAAAGCATGGAAATCAAAAACTTGCTGCAGATCCTCACTACCAAGAGCAATGGTTTAAATTTAGAAGAGGTAAGAGAAAATTTATTGAGGAATTGCAGCTTCAAGGGGAAGAGAGGGATTTTTTTTGTTTTGTTCTGTAAAGTTTATGTTTCAAGTCTCTCAAACTAGAGGATTCTGCCATCTCAGTTCTTTCCTATAAAATCTGTGAAGAAAAGCCATTTCCGCTGATTTCCCTTAAAATCTTTTGCAAATATGCCCTCTCACAAAATACTGCTACATTATAGGGAGCGACATAATTGCTATTTTTAGACTTACAAAGCCAAGTAGGGGCCTAAATGACTAACCTAGTGAGATCCTGGCAACTCAATGGGCCAGTTCTGGAAGATATTTTGTGAAAAAGAACAAGGACAATTGAGTAAGCCACTTCAGATATGATATAAACTAACCTGAACCTTCACTCAAGTCTTAACTGGGCCTAAACTTTTCCTGATGTGCAATTAACTTAGCCTTCAACAATTCACATACACTTCAAGTGTATTTCCTTATTTTGTCTGGGACAAGAAGTAGAAACAAAAATCCTCAAACAAAAAGTGTTCTGAAAACATTTTTATGTTATAGAAAAGTGAGGAGCACTAGAATTCTTGAAAGAATGTGACAAGACTTCTTGGGTTTGGAGCTTCTCTCTCATGTCAATGCTAGAAGTTTAGCTTCCAATGGACTGGCAGTAAAGTCCGCAGTGCAGTGAATGATTACAGCTTTAGTGACCGAATACTACCTTGTGCTTATCCTGGATTGTATTGTGCCCACAATAACATCAGAAGCTAAGCTCTTTGGGGCATGGAACCATCTGTCTGCCTCAGTCCATCTTCTATACAGCACTGCACACACTGAAGGTGCAATATTAATAATAAGAAATAAAGTCAATCCCATGCACTTTAACAATTGCAATTACTCAAATGTGAAAGGTATTTCTCATTTATTTAAAATCATGTTTAAGCCATTTACAAAAGTGTAATTACCTTTTCCTAGAAAATATTTGAAATACCATCTGGTGTGGTACTCTGGGTTTTCCAAGTGCACATCTGTTCTGCGCCATGTACCTGGGGTGAAATCTGCATTCTGAAGCAGAAACAGAATTGGGAAATTATTAGATTAAGCCTTTCCAAATGCAAAGGGTGGGGGAAGGGGGAATAATGCAGGAAAAAGTCAAGCAAAATTAGCTTAAGTGCACCTGAGGAGTTTGATCCTTATGCCCATTCTTCATTCAAAACCATGAAGCTGATTTGGAAATCTATTTTAATGCAACTGAAATAAAAATTTCTTACAGCTGGTTGAATATTGGATTGCTGAATAACTGGAATATTGGTACAGAGAGTCACAGACTGTTCAGGAAAGACAGACAGGGGAAAACAAGGAGGAGATGTTACATTGTAGATCAAGATTGTATACACTTGTTATGAAGGAGGTGACAGGCAGGCCAGTTAAAACTCTCTGGATGAAGACAAAAAATGGGGGCAACTTCACAGTAGGTGTCTACTATAGATCACCAAATCAGGAGGAGAAGGTGGATGAGGCATTTCTCGAACAAACAACAGAAATAACCAAAACACAAGACCTGGTAGTAGTGGGGTATTTTAGCTACCTAGATATCTGTTGAAAAAGTAATACAGCAAAACAAAGTGTCCAGTAAGTTCCTGGAATGTGTAAGGGATAACTCCTTGTTTCAGGAGTGGAGGAATTAATTGTGGAGGGGAAGTACTTTAGACTTGATTCTGACTGATTCTTGAATCTGAAGGTAGAAGGCAATTTGGGTGAAAGTGATCATGTAATGTTTCTAAGGAAAGAAAGAAGTGAGAGCAGCAGAATAAGAAAAATGGACTTAAAAAAGCAAATTTTAACAAATTCAGAACTAGTAGGTAAGGTCCCATGGAAAGAATATCTATGGGGAAAAGGAGTTCCAGAGAGCTGGCAGTTTCTCATAACAGCAAATTATCCCAATGCGAAGGAAAGGTAGGTAGACTAGTATGAGGCCAATACGGCTGCATCAGGAGCTCTTTAAAGACCAAAAAATCAAAAAGAAATATTATGAATAGCAGAAACATGGACAAATTGCTGGGAATGAGTACAAAAGAATAGCACAAGCATGTAGGCACAAAATCAGAAAAGCTAAAGCACAAAATGACTTATACCTAGCAAGTGACATAAAAAGCAACAAGAAGAGGTTATTTCAATACATTAGGAGCTAGAGAAAAAACATAAGTAAAGTGTAGGTCCACAACTTTGCAGGGAAGGAGAGCTAATAACGGATGACATCAGAAAAGCTGAGGTGTTTAATTCCTATTTTGCTTACATCTTCACTAAAAAGGCTAATTGTGATCAAATACCTAACCAGATTTAATATTAACAACAAGGGGGAAAGAACACAAGCTAGGATAGGTTAAAGAATAGTTAGATAATTTAGATGTATTCAAATTGGCAGGGCCAGACAAAATTCACCCAAGCATACTTAAGGAACTACATGAAGCAATCTTTGAGAATTTATGAAGGATGTGTGAGGTCCCAGTGGACTAGAGAAGGGGAAACATTGTACTTATCTTTAAAATGGGGAACAAAGAGAAAGTGGAGAATTACAGACCAGTCAGGGTAACTTCAATATCTAGAAAGATAATGGAACAAGTACACAGAGGATAATAGAATAGTGAATAATAGCCAGCATGGATTTGTCAAAAACAAATCATGCCAAACCAACTGAAATTCCTTTGTTGACAAGATTACTGGCCTAATGGATGAGGGGAAGCAACAGCTATGATTTATCGTGATTTTAAGAAGGCTTTTGATACATTCCCACATTGCATTCACAGAAGCAAACTAGGGAAATATGGTCTAGATGAAACTACTATTAAGTGGGTGCACAACTGGCTGAAAACACATACTCAAAGAGTAATCAATGGCTTGCTGTCAAACTGGGAGAACCTGTCTACTGGGGTCCTGCAGAGGTGTGTCCTGTGTCCGGTACTATTCAATATTTTCGTTAATGACTTGGATAATGGGATGGAGAGTATGTTTATAAAATTTGTGGATGACACCAAGCTAGGAGTGGTTGCAAGTATTTTGGAGGACAAGATCAGAATTCAAATTGACCTTGACAAACTGGAGAATTGGTCTGAAATCAGCAAGATGAAATTCGATAAAGACAAGTGCCAAGTACTACATTTAAGAAGGAAAAATCAAATGCACAACTACAACATGGGGAGTAACTGGCTAGGCGGTAATACTGCAGAAGAGGATCTGGGGGTATAGAGGATCACTTACTGAATATGACCCAACGTGATGCAAAAAAGGCTAATATGCTGGGGTGGAACAACAGGAGTGTCATATCTAAAACACTGGAGGTGATTCATTGCTTCACTCTACTCAGCACTAGTGAGGCCTCAGCTGTGGCTGAGTAGCACTAGTAGGAGGAATACTGTGTGAGGAATACTGTGTCCAGTTTTGGACTCCACACTTTAAGAATGATACAGACAAATTGTAAAGAGTCCAAAGGGCAGCAACAAATATGACAAAAGGTTTAGAGAAACCTGACCTATGACAAAAGCTTAAAAAAAACAGATATGTTTAGTCTTGAGAAAAGACGACTGAAGGGGGAACCTGATAACAGTCTTCAAATATGATAAGAGCTGTTATAAAGAAAACAGTGATCAAATGTTCTTCATGTCCACTGAAGGTAGAACAAGAAATAATCGGCTTAATCTGCAGGAAGGGAGATTCTGGTCAAATATTAAGAAAAATTTTCTGAGTATAGGGATAATTAAGTACTAGAATAGGTTACCAAAGCAGGTGTAGAATCCCTGTAATTGGAGATTTTTTTAAGAACAAGTTAGAAAAACACCGGTCAGTGATGATCTATGTATACATAGTCCTATCTCAGAGCAGAGGGATGGACTAAGATAAACTACTGAGGTTCCTTCCAGCCCCTTATATTTCTAGGATTCTATTTAGCTAAATGCTTTCATATCACTTTGGCCTTTTCTCACTGGCTCTCCCCTGGAGCCACTGAGTTTTGATGGCCCTTTAACATTCTACTAAAAGCAACAACACATCTGGATGTATGAATTATAGCAAAAAAACTGGTTTTTAAAACTCTCTTTACAATGATTTGCCTCCAGATTTCCCCCATTTGTCTTTATTCTTCCCAGCACAACCCTAGAAGACTTTCAATCATGGCCACCCATACTTTTGGAAGAACGGAGGACATAGGAATCCCACTGGAGTCCTTCACTGCTGCTTCTGGGTCGATTGCTTGGTTAAAGGAAAGATTTAAAGTGACATGAGTCCCTCTCTTCTACTTAAGGAATGTTTATGCTACTTCCACTGTGCTCTAAAGCCAGATCCCTCACTTTATCAGTGTATCCTGCAATGAAAACCCTATTTTCATATTTTGGTCTAGAATTTCAGCCAGAAGAAATATCCCACCCTGACTCTTAGGTACTTAATAGGATCTGAAGTCTCAACTGTACCTGGCCTCCGTTGCACTCGTACACAGTGATCAGGCAAAATGGCTGTCCTTGTACTCCCCTGAAAACAAGGACCACTACACACTACTGACACGGTCTTGCTAACCTTTCTGAAGGGGCAGAGCCAAAGCCTCAGACAGTTTCTCATGTGGCATTGAAGAACACATCCTGAACCTTTTCAAAGGGCGGTGCATGCCTGGAAGCATTGTGCCAGGCTGAGCAAATGCCTCCAGAAGTTCCTGCTGAGGATATGTGCCCCTGCAATAGACTGTGACATTAAATCACAACTGAACCCAATATGTTTCTTTCATCATTCCATGGTGTTTTTAAAGTATAATTCTTTTATCATTTGATGGCTGCAATAGTTCATTGGAACATCGCTATGGGAGTGCTATACTAACTATCCTTGCATCGCCAATACATTATGTGCAATTTACATTTAAGAAGGAACACATCAGAAGCAAGCGTCTAATCATAGGTAATGTACAACAAACTGGGCATCGAAATACACCCCAGTGTATCTCAGATTACAGATTAACGTAGTATTGACATATATTTCTGATTCAGCTACTGTCCAGTAAGGAGACATCCTCATAATACATTACTGTTCAATAATACTGGGGTTAATCACTGTTTTCTAAGGAACCATGAATGAGTTTGGGCTGATTCTGGCAGAAATTACCCCAAATTGCCTGTTCAGAATGCAAGCTGTGTGCGCCACTACTGCAATAAAAAGCCTGACAAAGGAAACCACGGCTTTCAGCAAGAATCCTGGGGCTTGGCTACCCTGGCTATTAAGCTGATTGCGTGGATCAGCTATTAATAGGTTAACAAACTATTTCACATAAACAAATTTTAACACATCATAAAACCTGCTTTAACTTGAATTTTATTTATTTCAGAAGTATCTGGACTGTGCACAGAATGTTGCAATTTTAAGGTCTGAATCTTGTGACCTACCAGGGCTATGACCAAAAGCCTGATGCCACTGGCGCCCAATTCTGACTGGAATTATATGAAGGTACAATTATATAATTGAAGAGAGTTTAGAAAAGCGCCACAAGAATTATTTGAAGACTAGAAGGCACGTATTACAGTGAGAAACTTAAGAAGTTCAGTCTATTTAGTTTATGAAGTAAAGAGATGACTTGATCACAATCTATAAATACCTACATGGGGAGATAATTTCTGAAAGCAGAGGGCTCTTATCTAGCCATCAAAAACATTACAAGAGTCAACAGCTGGGAGCTGAAGCTATATAAATTCAAACCAGAAATAAGATCCAACAATCAAGAAAAAACACCACACTGGTTAAAAAACAAACCTGGCCTAGAGTGTAAGTAAAAGCATCTATAAAACTTATATATAACAAATGGAATCATAGAAAAGAAGGGCAGCCTTCTGCTGGCCAGAGCAGCCCCAGCCTCTCTCCCTTTAATTGGTTAACCGATTAAATATAATTTTAATAGTTTAAATGGCTAACTTTTTAAATATTTGCATCCCTAGTAGAATTATCAATAAAAATGCAGAAATGTTCAATAAATATTGTTGTTCTGTATTTGAGAAAATGTTAGATTTATTCATTCATATCAGCTGATGACAATGATGAAATACTTTCCATTTCAACAGTAACAAAGAAGGATGTTAAACAGCAGCTCCTAAATCTAGATAGGAGAACAGCGGAGAGGCTAACAGAGGGAGTTTGACTGGGTTCTGTCTGAGAGGAGGTATGCATTAGGGGGGCTGTGTTGGTGAGTATCTGAGTGTCTGTTGCGGGGACAGTTTGTCAGTTTGACCATGTGCTTGATTGTTTGAAAAGTGTGAATTGGGAGTGCTTTGTTCCAGGTGGGCCTTGAGTGGGCCTGACTGTAATAAAAAGCCGGTCAGCTGCGAACCAGCTGAGCGGCTAACAGCAGAGAGGCTAACAGAGGGAGTTTGACTGGGAGTTGACCTGGGGAGAGCCCACTGAGGCTTTCATCTTGCAGGCTTCTCTGAGTAGTTACTGCAACAGCTGAGGAAGCTCTTAGAAGGAAGGTAATATGGATGGTGAGCGATCAGCTGTTGTGACCTGCACAGGATGTGCCATGTTTGTCTTTCTTCCACAGGACAGAAGCGACTTTGTCTGTACAAAGTGCAAACTGGTCTCCATATTGGAAGAGAAGGTTCAAGGTCTGGAGAAACAAGTATCAACCCTGCGTTGCATACGAGAAAATGAAGATTTCCTGGACAGGATATGCTTCTACAGGCACAACATTCTGAAGATTCAGAGCAGACTGCACAGCAGGGACAGAAGGACGGTAAAGAAATTTGGCAGCATGTGACCTCCAGAAGAAGAAAGAGGAGCGTCCATGTACCAACAATGCAGATACAGGTTAGCAACTGTTTTCATGTTCTCTCCACAGGTACTAACCCAGAGAGTGGACTAGATGATACATATGAGGGAAGGGAGCAGAAAGAGACTCCACCGATTGGAAGGCATGAGATGCACTGTCCTAGGGATGGGGGTTCCACGACCACCGCTCCCAAGAGAAGGAGGAGGTGGTGATGGTCGGGGACTCCCTCTTCAGGGGGACTGAGTCATCTATCTGCCGTCCTGACCGGGAAAACCGAGAAGTGTGCTGCTTGCCAGGAGCTAGGATTCACGATGTGATGGAGAGACTGCCAAGACTCATCAAGCCCTCGGATCGCTACCCCTTCCTGCTTCTCCACATGGGCACCAATGATACTGCCCACGAATGGCTACGCAGGTGGTGTCGGAGAGAAGGCTTTGGATTCTTTGACCATGGGATGGTGTTCCAAGAGGGAGGAGTGCTAGGCAGAGATGGGCTCCACCTAACGAAGAGAGGGAAGAGCATCTTCGCAAGCAGGCTGCCTAACCTAGTGAGCAGGGCTTTAAACTAGGCTCACCGGGGGAAGGAGACCAAAGCCCTGAGGTAAGTGGGGAAGTGGAATCCCGGGAGGAAGCACGGGCAGGAGAGCTTAAGAGGGGAGGACTCCTGTCTCATACCGAGAAAGCAGGACAATCAGCGAGTTATCTTAAGTGCCTATACACAAATGCAAGAAGCCTGGGAAACAAGCAGGGAGAACTGGAAGTCCTGGCACAGTCAGGGAACTATGATGTCATTGGAATAACAGAGACTTGGTGGGATAACTCACATGACTGGAGTACTGTCATGGATGGATATAAACTGTTCAGGAAGGACAGGCAGGGCAGAAAAGGTGGGGGAGTTGCATTGCATGTAAGAGAGGAGTATGACTGCTCAGAGCTCTGGTATGAAACTGCAGAAAAACCTGAGAGTCTCTGGATTAAGTTTAGAAGTGTGAGCAACAAGGGTGATGTTGTGGTGGGAGTCTGCTATAAACCACCAGACCAGGGGGATGAGGTGGACGAGGCTTTCTTCCCGCAACTAGCAGAAGTTACTAGATCGCAGGCCCTGGTTCTCATGGGAGACTTCAATCACTCTGATATCTGCTGGGAGAGCAATACAGAGGTGCACAGGCAATCCAGGAAGTTTTTGGAAACTGTAGGGGACAATTTCCTAGTGCAAGTGCTGGAGGAACCAACTAGGGACAGAGCTCTTCTTGACCTGCTGCTCACAAACAGGAAAGAATTAGTAGGGGAAGCAAAAGTGGATGGGAACTTGGGAGGCAGTGACCAGGAGATGGTCGAGTTCAGGATCCTGACACAAGGAAGAAAGGAGAGCAGCAGAATACGAACCCTGGACTTCAGAAAAGCAGACTTTGACTCCCTCAGGGAACTGATGGGCAGGATCCCCTGGGAGAATAACATGAGGGGGAAAGGAGTCCAGGAGAGCTGGCTGTATTTTAAAGAATCCTTATTGAGGTTGCAGGAACAAACCATCCCGATATGTAGAATCAATAGTAAATATGGCAGGCGACCAGCCTGGCTTAACAGTGAAATCCTTGCTGATCTTAAACACAAAAAAGAAGCTTACAAGAAGTGGAAGATTGGACAAATGACCAGGGAGGAGTATAAAAATATTGCTCAGGCATGCAGGAGTGAAATCAGGAAGGCCAAATCACTTGGAGTTGCAGCTAGAAAGAGATGTTAAGAGTAACAAGGGTTTCTTCAGGTATGTTAGCAACAAGAAGAAAGTCAAGGAAAGCGTGAGCCCCTTACTGAATGAGGGAGACAACCTAGTGACAGAGGATGTGGAAAAACCTAATGTACTCAATGCTTTTTTTGCCTTTGTCTTCACGAACAAGGTCAGCTCCCAGACTATTGCACTGGAGAGCACAGCATGGGGAGCAGGTAACCAGCCCTCTGTGAAGAAAGAAGTGGTTCGGGACTATTTAGAAAAGCTGGACGAGCACAAGTCCATGGGGCCGGATGCGCTGCATCCGAGGGTGCTAAAGAAGTTGGCGGATATGATTGCGGAGCCATTGGCCATTATCTTTGAAAAATCATGGCGATCAGGGGAGGTCCCGGATTACTGGAAAAAGGCTAATGTAGTGCCCATCTTTAAAAAAGGAAAGGAGGAGGATCCGGGGAACTACAGGCCAGTCAGCCTCACCTCAGTCGCTGGAAAAATCATGAAGCAGGTCCTCAAAGAATCAATTCTGAAGCACTTAGAGGAGAGGAAAGCATGGATTCAAACAGGGCAAGTCATGTATGACTAACCTACTTACCTTCTATAACGAGATAACTGGGTCTGTGGATGAGGGGAAAGCAGTGGACTTGTTATTCCTTGACTTTAGCAAAGCTTTTGATACTGTCTCCCACAGTATTCTTGCCAGCAAGTTAAAGAAGTACGGGCTAGATGAATGGACTATAAGATGGATAGAAAGCTGGCTAGATCGTCGGGCGCAAAGGGTAGTGATCAATGGCTCCATGTCTAGTTGGCAGCCGGTATCAAGCGGAGTGCCCCAAGGGTCGGTCCTGGGGCAGGTTTTGTTCAATATCTTCATTAATGATCTGGAGGATGGTGTGGACTGCACCCTCAGCAAGTTTGCAGATGAGACTAAACTGGGAGGAGTGGTAGATACACTGGAGGGTAGGGGTAGGATAGAGAGAGACCTAGACAAATTAGAGGATTGGGCCAAAAGAAATCTGATGAGGTTCAACAAGGACAAGTGCAGAGTCCTGCACTTAGGACGGAAGAATCCCATGCACTGCTACAGATTAGGGACTGAATGGCTAGGCAGCAGTTCTGCAGAAAAGGACCTAGGGGTTACAGTGGATGAGAAGCTGAATATGAGTCAACAGTGTGCCCTTGTTGCCAAGAAGGCTAACGGCATTTTGGGCTGTATAAGTAGGGGCATTGCCAGCAGATCAAGGAACGTGATCATTCCCCTCTATTCGACATTGGTGAGACCGCATATGGAGTACTGTGTCCAGTTTTGGGCCCCACGCTACAAGAAGGATGTGGAAAAATTGGAAAGAGTCCAGCGGAGGGCAACAAAAATAATTAGGGGGCAGGAGCACATGACTTATGAGGAGAGGCTGAGGGAACTGGGACTGTTTAGTCTGCAGAAGAGAAGAATGAGGGGGGATTTGATAGCTGCTTTCAACTACCTGAGAGGGGGTTCCAAAGAGGATGGATCTAGACTGTTCTCAGTAGTAGCAGATGACAGAACAAAGAGTAATGGTCTCAAGTTGCAGTGGGAGAGGTTTAGGTTGGATATTAGGAAAAAGCTTTCACTAGGCGGGTGGTGAAGCACTGAAATGGGTTACCTAGGGAGGTGGTGGAATCTCCTTCCTTAGAGGTTTTTAAAGTCAGGCTTGACAAAGCCCTGGCTGGGATGATTTAGTTGGGGATTGGTCCTGCTTTGAGCAGGGGATTGGACTAGATGACCTCCTGAGGTCCCTTCCAACCCTGATATTCTATGATCTTATGATTCTATGATATTTTGAAATCAGCAAGACTGGATAATTTACACTCATACATTTTTAATGAGCTGGACTGTTGTTGATGATTTTCATTAACTCTTGAAAGAGTGGTCAGATCCAGAAGTCTGGGAGAAAGCGAATGTTGAGCTATTACTTAAAAAGCACAAACGGGATGACCAGGTAATTATAGGCCTGTCAGCCTGACATCAATCCCAGGCAAAAGAATATGAATGGCTGAAACAGGACTTGATTAATCAAGGAAAATGTATAATTAATCCCAATACATATGGTTTATGGAAAGTATATTTTATCAAACTAATCTGATTTTTAATTTATGAGATTACAAGGTTGGAGGATAAAGATAACAGTATTGATGTAACAGAGTTTTGTAAGGAATTTCAACATAGTACCACATAACTATATGGCACATATTAAATGATTAAAAACTGGCTAACTGATAGATCTCAAAATGTAATTGTAACAAGGAATCATCTGCAATAGAGTGTATTTCTAGTGGGGTCCAGCAGGGATCTGTTCTTGGCTCTATCCTATTTAACATTTTTATTAATGACTTACAAAAAACCATAAAATGATCACTGATAAACAGGGGCGGCCCTAGACTAGCTGCCAGCAACTGGCGCCCTAGATGAACCATGCAATCAGCGCCCCTCACCCCCAAGGGCACATCTAGGCTGAGGTTTTTGGTAAACTGGGAAACATTTTGCCCCTTTTTTCCTTTCAATGTTTTTAAGTGGTTTTTTTTTAAACAGAGAGTTAATTATTCGGTTTGTCCGTCCGTTCGTCTGTCCAACCAATGTTTCTGAGATCAGATAAAATAGAGACACGAAATTTTCAGAATAGAGTTGTACACAACAGCTAGATATTTCAGTTCAATTTCAAATAAAAATGCATTAAAATGTTAATTACCATTTTTATTATTACAAATCCAAAATCATCCATTACGCTAGCCTGCTTTAACTGCCATTACCACCACATCCAATATAGAAAGAAATAAGAAAATTCTTCAATGAACTTTAACCTGTATTTACATAACACTCTGAATAAAAAATATTCTGTGCTCTTAAAACATGACTTTTCTTGCTTTAAGTTTTGAAAATTCAGTCACTAGTTCTTTTCTATCCAATTTTGCAGCTATTTCATGCTCTACTGACATTATGGCAAGTCCAAGTCTCTCTTGCAACACTGCTGAACACAGGTATATGTTTTTAACTTTGAGAAGCTACGTTCCCCACTAGCTACGGAAACTGACAAAATTAAAAGAATGCGTAGAGCTATAAAAATGTTTCGAAAACTGTCTGAGTTTATTTTCACAAACAAACTTCAGTACTTCTTCAGGAATAGAATGTTTCTTAAGTCGTCTTGAAAAAGCCTGAAGCTCACTACACAAATCTGCAGCATCAATGTCTTTTGAATTTTCATGAGTCAATGCCGACTCTCCGCTCTACATGAATTTCCAGCTATGCAACCTTGATGTATATTTGAGTTAGATGTCACTAGGATTGCAGCTCTTGCCGCTGGTGGATGTGTTTCATCGTGGCTGAGTTATTGCTTATCAAAATTGTGGAGTGGGTCATCCTGACCCTATGTCGCAAATTGAAAACAAAATTCACTAAAATATTATTTATTTTGCAGTAAATAAAAAATTTGACATATTAATAAATTCTCAGAAATGTAGAGAAATGAATTATAATTCATATTCCCTCCGTACGCGCACGGGAATAGAAATAATGACATTTTCATTATTTTATTTGGGTTTTTTTCATCTTTTTCATTTAAAAAAAAATTTAGATTTTTTTGCCTCAAGTTTGGCGCCCCATTTAACTTGGCACCCTAGGCGAACGCCTAGTTCGCCTACATGGACGGGCCACCCCTTCTGATAAAGTTTGCAGATGACAAAAAGATTGGGGAAAGTGGTAAATAATGAAGACGACAGGTCACTGATACAGAGCCATCTGGAATGCTTGGTCAACTGGGCGCAAGAAAACACCACATGTTGTAATATAACCAAATGTAAATGCATACATTTAGGAACCAAGGATGTTGGCCATACTTACCAGATGGGGGACTCTATCCAGGGAAGAAGTGACTCTGAAAAAGACTTGGGAGTCATGGTGAATGATCAGAAGAAAATGAAGTCCTAGTGCTGTGACCAAAAGGGCTAATTCAATCCTTGCATGCATAAATAGGGGACTCTTGAGTAGGAGTAGGGATATTATATTACCTCTTTACTGAGCACCTCTGTACTGGAATACTGAAAGCAGTTCTACTGTCCACAATTCAAGGAGAATATTAATCAACTGGAGAGGGTCATATAAGTTAGAGAGGGTTCAGAGCAGAGCCACGAGAATGGTTAAAAGACCAGAGAACATACTTTACAGTGAAAGACAACACACTCTCTCTTTAACAAAGAGAAGGTTAAGGTGTGACTATACAGTTAATAAGTACCTACATGGGGACCAGACATTTGATAGAGGGATCTTCAATCTAGCAAAGATATAACAACCATCAACAGCTGGGAGTTGAAGCTAAACAAATTCAGACTAGAAATAAGACAATTTTGTTTTTAAAATAGTGCGTGTAATTAAACAATGGAACAACTTACCAGGGGTCATGGTGGATTCTCCATCACTGGAAATTTTAGAAAAACATCCAATCTTGATTTAAAAGATATGTTCTAGTTCAAACAGGAATTAACTGAGGGAAGTCCTATGCAGGAGATCAGACTACTTGATGATAATAGTCCTGTGATGGGCTGGACCCCTCCGTCTGGGATACCACCTGATGTGCTGGGGTCCCAATGGTTCTGCTCATTTCACCAGCCTGGGTTTCCTCACCCTGTCTTAGTTGTGCCAGGCCCTCAAGCCTTCTCCAGCACACACACACAGGTAGGGACACACCCAGCTGCAAATGGACACAGAGACAATGAGATCAGCTATGTGTGGGAGGAATCAGCTTGGGGATTCACCCAGCACTCACGTGCACACCCCTTTTGGGGTGTAAACCCAAAATAATATTGTCTTGCACTGTATAGAAAAATTTGCACAGCACAAGCTCATAAAAATCGCTTTCTCCCTCAATGTAGAAAGAGATATGCACAGCTTCTTGACCCCCCAGATATGAATTGCACAAACTGGGTTATGTTATAAACAAGAAATAAGTTTATTAACTACAAAAGGTAAATTTTAAAGTGATTATAAAGGATAGCAAACAGAACAAAGCAGATTACCAAGCAAATAAAACAAAACACGCAAACTAAGCTTAATACACTCAAGAAACAGGTTACAAAATGTAATTTCTCACCCTAAATGTTGTTTTAGGCAAGTTGCAGAGTTTCTGTAGCTTAAAGTTCCAATTACTTCTCTTTACAGACTGGACCCCTGTCTCAGCCTGGGGACTCAACCCTGCCTTTCCCTTCAGCTGCTTTTAGCAGTCTTCCTTCCTAGGCAGGCAATGGAGGAGAGTCTTGTTTGCCTTACTCTTCAGCCTTAAATAGAATTTACATAAGGCAGGAAGCTTTTGTTTCCAGTGGAAAAATACCAGCAGTGTCCAAGGTGGTACTCCGTACCAGGTGACATCATTAGATGACCCTGCAGTGTTAAAGCAACATCCCAGGAAGCTCCTCCAGAAGGTGGGAGATTAGTATCTCCAAAGTTCTATTGTCCTTCTTAAATGGCTCATTCAGGCTGATTGCCTACTGTCTGGTGGGCATTCCCCCAAACACACACACAGATGTAATTGTTACATAGTCAATATTCCAAACTTTAGATACAGAAATGATACATGCATACAAATTGGATAAACACATTCAGTAGATCATAACCTTTTCATTGATACCTCACGTGACCCATCTTGCATAAAACATATCTTAGTTATGCTATATTCATATCATAATATTTCTGTGAAGAATATAAGGTAATGTCACAAATCCCTTCTTCTGGCCTTAAAAATCTATTAATCTAATAAATAAATATGAATATGATATGCATTCTGTGCCATGTTGTTAGGAGTTCTAAAATAGAAATTTTAATTATTAAGGCAAAATAGATACTGTAGATGATTTTGAGAGATTTCTAACATTACACATTTTTCTCACTTGTGGACTTAAGCATCAAACTCCCACTTTATGCACCTAGAGACCAACATTTAGGCACCACTAGTACTCACAAGCCCTGTTCAGCTGCCACATAACCCTGTAGGCCCCTAAACTCCCTAGGAGCCAAAGTTTCCACCATTAAAGTCGCTGAAGTGCTTAACTTTTGGCAGCTGGGCATATACACAGGCACGTAAGTCCTGATACCACCCAACATCTTGGCATCTAACTCACGCCTAAGCCTAAGCCCCTCTGGGACCCACAAAATTTGCACTCCCCTGCCTATCTTGCCTTCAGGACCCAATCTGGTAGGTGTGCTATGACCTATGTGCTATGATAATGGTGCTTAACACCCCTCCCCCCCTTTATGACCCTTAGCTTAGTGGTTAGAACACTCACCCAGGATTTGGGAGAACCAGGTTCAATTCCACTGTGTATAAATAATGAAATATTAATGTGCACCTAGACTGGAGCAGCCATAGGCTGACACATCTTGAAGAACCACAGTTACTGCACAGGGTGAGTAACCATTTCTCATTGCCTTTAAGTAGCAATATGATTTAGAAGTAATCAATGTCTCTATAAAACATTTGCAACCATAAATGTTCTCAACATTTTGAAGAATGAAGACTTTAGAGTATTTATAAAAGAAATCAATTTCAGTAAGTGTGTGTGTTGGATTTTTTGTATGGGTTTAAACTAAAGGTTTTTCTCTTTGCAAATAGGGGGGGATGAGGAAGCCATCTCAGTTTATAGCTCTGATAACAAGTCCTAAGAATCAGTCTTCTTTGGAATATCTTGAATAAAGAATATCCTTACATTCTTTTATACAACCAGTTTTCTTTCTAACATTAATATCTTACAGAGTTCATTTTATTGAGATAAAGATTATGTCCATACCAAACTGCTGTCTGGGACAAATAGGATGTCTCTTGTTCTGTGAGAAGACACTCTTGTTGTTTGCCTTTGAACCAAATGGTTTCTAGTTTTATAACTTACCATTTGTAATACATTGACAATATGCTATTAAAGATACATATCAGATATTCTATATAAAGCACCATTACTAATACATAGATATTTAAAACATAGTATAAAAGAAAACTGTACTGAAGTTAAACCAAAATAGAAGTTAAAAGCTGCATCCCAGAATGTGTGTAGTAATTATGGTCTTATAGATAAGGAGGTGTCATTCTCTTTGACACCTGGGGTGGAATTCACAAGAGGGACCTAAGCACTGTAAAGCTTAGCAGGGAGCTCTCTAGGATAGTCAATAGGAAATGTTAAGGAGAGGGGTGTGGCCTTGAGATTCACAGCAATGAAGCCTGTCCTGTATTTAGGTGCCTCAGCCAGGTCAGTTATTTTGCAAGAAAAACCAAGGTGATGGAGCCCACACTTCTGACCTTTAGCCCTGTGGTTAGAGCACTCACCCAGCAATTTTTTAAATAAATAAATATTGAATAAAGCAGGGGGACTGGAACTTGGGTCTCCTACCTCCCAGATGAATGCCCTAGATCACTTGGCTATGGAGTCATTCTCATGCTCTCTGTTCCTTCTCTACTGCAAAGCTCCATGGCAAAGAACTCTGAAGCAGAGAGGGAGGAGGACAGGTAGTGGAGCACCCACAGGGACACATTCGAAGAGCCACAGTTACTGCACAGGGTGAGTAACCATTTCTTCTTCTTCAAGTAGTGTCCTTACAGGCACTCCATGCTAAGTCACTACCATGCAGTACCCTCTACGGAGAGGCGGGGGCTTTGGAGTCGAGTCCAAGATTGAGGACAGTACAATAGATAATATCGCATCAGAAACTGAGCCTTGGGTAAACACATAGGGTTCAGAAAGGTATGAATGGAGATACAAATTGCAGCTCTACATATTTCTGTGATTAGAATGTTCCTAAGGAAAGCTATCGAAGTAGAAAGGGATCTTTTGAAGTGAGTTAATACTCTAGGAGGAGGATACAGATCATGAGACTGATAACAGGTAATGGAGCCAGATATCCATCTAGAGAGTCTTTGCTTGGAAACTGGAGATCCAATTCTGTCCGCAATGGAAAGAAATAATCTGGGAGATTTTCTGAAGGGTTTTGTCCTGTCTAGGTCAAAGGCTAATGCCCTTCTGACATTGAGTGTACGTAATGCCACATATTTCCCTTCTTCAGATGTGCTTTAGGGGGAAAAAATGGAATGTGGATAGGTTGGTTTATGTGGACATCCAAGGATACCTTTGGTAAGAACTTGAGGTATGGTTGTAATGTGACCTTATCCTTAAAAAATACTGTGAATGGAGGCTATGCCATCAGAGCCCCTCTCTTTCCCACTCTTCAAGCAGAAGTAATGGCTATGAGAAAGGAGGGAGCAGGTAGCCATACTTTCAAAAGGGGGGGCCTCATAAGGCATGTAAGCACCCAGTTGATGTCCCAAACTGGAATAGGGCATGTGACTTGTGGAAAGAGGTTCCCCAGTCCCCTGAGGAAATATCATCATTGCAGGATGACTCAGCATGAAAAAACCCTCCACCACAGAATGGAAGGCTGTAATAGCTGCCAAGTGTACTCTAACAGAGCTCAGAGACAACCCCGTCATTTTTAGATCAAAAATGTAATCTGGTATATCTGACAGCAGAGAGGAATTAGGTGAAAGATGTCAGTCACAGCAGTGACTGAATCTCATCCACATTTGTAGGTAGGTATTAGGGGTGGATTGTTTCCTACTATATAATAGCACTCTCTTTACATCTTCAGAACAGATTGATGTTTCTAGTCCTGCAAACCAATTAGCCATGCCTTGAGTCAAAGAACCTCAAGGCTGGAGTAAAGCCTTTGACCGGCATCCAGAGAGAGAAGATGGGGATGGTTCGGAGAGTGATTGGTCAACCCATAGCAAGCTTGGTGAGGTAGAGGAACTATGTTTGTCTCGGCCATGTCGGAACTACGGCTGGCCTTGTCTTTACTTACTTTGATCAATACTTTGGATATCAAGGGAGCTGGGGGAATGTATACAGGAGTCCAGTGAAGGAAGAAGACATCTCCCAAGGAGCGCCAACCTAGTCCTCCTCTCAAGCAGAACTGGAGCACTTCTTGCTCTTTACCGTGCCAACTAGATCTATCTGCAGGATACCCGAGCCTCAAAATATGTAGTGGAGTGGGATCTAACTCCCATTCATGATCTTGTGAGAAATGCCTGCTGAGGGTATCTGCTGTGAATTTTTGCACACCTCTGCTGAGGTGTAAGCTGCTGAGATGTTGATCTGATTTCAAATCACCAATTCAAGAGCCTCACTGCTTTGGCACAGAGGGAAGGTAATCTATATCAACTGTCAAGGGGATGCAAGAACATGTATGACATGTTGTCTGCCATGATCTTCATATATTTGTCCCTGATCAGTGGAAGGAAATGGAGACAGGCATTTCTGACTGCTCTGAGTTCCAGTAAGCTGATGTGCAGGATAGATTCAAGAGATGACCACCTGCCTTGAGCAGTGTGAGTGTCTAGACGGGCTCCCCATCCCAATAAGGAGGCATCTGTTGTTATTATTAGCGTTGAAAATGGTTGAGCAAAAGGGACCCCTGTGCAAACATTTTGAAGGTCCTTCCAACCAGTCGAAGGATTTTTTCCACAATGAAAGGCACGGAGAGTAGTTTGTTCCAACTGTGTTTGTTCAGCAAATAAACAGTTCTGAGCCACCCCTGGAGGTCGAGCATGTGAAGTCTCACGTGGCTTATCACAAAAACACCAACTGCCATATGCCCCAACAGCTCTAGACAGTTTCTGGCCAATGTTTGTGGTCTGATCTGGACTCTAGTGACTAAGTTGGATAGGACTATGAACCTGTGCAGAGGGAGGAATGCTTTGGCCACTATTGCATCCAAGTAAGCTTCTATGACATCCAAACTTTGTATGGCTGTTAGGGTAGACTTTTGGATGTTTAACTACAGTCCCAGTCTGAAAAATAGATCTATGGTCCTTTGAGTGGCCAACAAGGATTAGTTGTAGGAGAATCCCTTGAGCAGCCACCACTGAGAGAACTTTTGAGAACACACTGGTGCTGAGGAGAGACCAAATGGGAGCACACTCTCTTGGAAATGCTCTTTCTCCAGAGCGAAGTGGAGGAACCTTCTATGGGAGAGGTAAATCACTATATAAAAGTAAGTGTCCTGGAGATCAGGGGTTGAGAACCAATCCCCTTGGTCCAGTAAGGGAATTATTGCTACAAGAGTTACCACCCTAAACTTCTGAACCTTTACAAATCTGTTGAGTAATCTTAGATCTAGAATGGGTCTCCGAGTGCCATTCTTTTTTGGAACCAGGAAGTATCTGGAATAAAACCCCTTTTCTCTGTGTTGTGTACGAACTGGTTCTATAGCACCCTAATTCAGGAGAGAGCCTATTTCCTGTCGTAGAAGGTGCTCATGAGAGGGGTCCCTGAAGACAGATAGGGAAGTGGGGTTGGATGGCAGGAGTGAAATAAAGTCGATGGAATTTCTTGTTGAAATCATCTTTGCAGAAGTGAAAAAGATGGTCACTGAAGTAAGGGAGACAAGCAAATGGTTGCAGTAGGTATTAATGGGAATGGTAACAAGCACTTCGACCACCCCATCAAAATTGATGTTTCTAAGTTGTCAGTGGTGAGGTCAATGCCTCAGAGGTAGATGGTCTCCTCTTCTGGAACCGTTGCCTCTTACATTGGGGTTTGTAATATCTCTGGCAGGAAACTGAGCAGGACAAGATCTCTGCACTACCTGGGACTTACTGAACTTTCTTTTCTGTGCAGCCGTGTAAATTTGCAGAGAACGCAACGTGGCCCTTGAGTCTTTTAAGGTATATAGAGACTCATCAGTCTTTTCTGCAAACAGCTTCGATCTGTCGAAAGGAAGGTCCCGCAACTGTATTTTGGACTTCCCTCAGAAACCCCAATAGCTGAAGCCAGGACCTCTTGCTAAAGTTGAACTGTTTGCTTGCCTTGCACCAGAGATTAACCAAAATCTGTCTGTGCCCCTATGACCAGTTAGCAGCACAATTGACAAAGGAATTCTTTGTGTCAGTAACTACTACAAACGCAAGAGAGGTTCACTTTGCTTGCAGCTCAGCAGTCAGAATAAAAAGGAAAGATTAAATGTCGAGCAGCTGTACTTGCATCAGAGGGGTAACTTCTGTTTCCTGGGAGTCAGCTGGCCAGTCTTAGGATAGAAAGGACACCATCCCATGCGATTGTGGGATAGCAGTGGCAGACTCTCAGGACCCAAGTCTGACAGACCTGGGCCCAAGCTGCATCCATACTGCAAAATGATGGAGTTTGGACCCGAGTCCCTGTGGGGCCCAAGCTCAAATCCTCTATTCCTGTAGAATCCTGGGACCTGGAGCTGAGTCAGACAGCTTGTGTGTAGATGAAGGGGATTTGGGTTCAAAACGGAGTCTGAGCCTGGGCTTACATTGCAGTGTAGGCATACCCTTGGACTACTGTGTTAACTCTTGCACTCTCAGTTAGCCTATTCATTTCATCTATACAACCAAGCACACAGCAGCAATACTACAACTACAAAGAACAAAGAAGCTGCACACCACCACATCAAGAAGCGGCAACCTTCCAGCCCAGCACTGCTTCTACAACATAATCACATTACCCAATACTTTGACATGCACTGATGTGATGAAGCACTGCATTTAATTTTTTCTTGTAATACTTTTAAATGGGATACCAAAATGCTATTCTAATTTAAGGTATCAAACAAGTTTCTCCTGTTAAACACCAGACTGTGTAAAGTTTAAACTATGTACTCCTGGAAAGGAGACATAAGCTAATCTGGGTAAAAGGAGAGAAATAGTGGGCCGTAATTTAAATTTAAGATTCTCAATAGTCTTTAATTTGCCTGTCTCGGGACCACTCCTTAAATGGCATCTTTTAAATAGCTGAATTTAAATATTTCTTTGGTTTCATAAGACTTAGTTAAGATCACTCACCTTTGATCGTATATAAATTGTTTAACCACGGTAAACCAAATACAATTCTCTAACCCTTAAACCCAAAATTCCTTGTCCCATCTACAAACTGTTTTAGTGCTCAATGATACACTAAGGCAGGACTCTACTGATTTGGGAACTAATGTACTTTGATCTTATGTAGAGAAGAGTGTCCCCACCACAGAGGGCCCAACTCTTACAGTGTAATCTCCATTAAAAACTCTCCATAGACAGAAATACAGAAGAGATTGCAACTGAAGTAACTGAAGCATTATTTATTGCTTATGCTCTGTTTTTGTTTTATCTTATTTTCTCCCTTTCATTAGTAATAAACTAATCCTAGTTAATAATTGCAATTATTTTGCTTATCTTTAGTTATACTGTCCCTAAAGCATAGCAAGAACCCCGTTTAACTAAAATAATGAGTCACATCCCAGAAATGGCATTAAGAGAAACAATTATTGTTTCTTGTTTCCCAAGATTACAACTTTTTAGTAATTTTTAGGATGTTACTTGGTGCTCAATACCTTAAAACATCCCTTTCCACCACACAAAAGGTTTTTCTTCAGCAATGCATGCTAAGCAATTGATTTATTGAGATCATCCCAATGCCCCTATCACTTCAAAAATGAAAATTATTATAGAGGTCAATATTCCTCTAGGTGTAGATAGCTAATATAATGCCCTCTGCAGCACTTAAATCCTGTATTGAGGCAATGTTGGGTGATGGCACTGTGATGGCTCAGGTGGGGTTGATAAAGAGAATGGTTGTCCACGTGGGACCAACATGAAGGGCAGGGCTGGGGTAAAGTCACGGGATTATAACAGAACCTGTTCAAATGGTCTGAAAGATTCAAACACCCTTGTTTTCTTTCTTTCCTCAACTCGTCCTTTAACATCCCCATATTAGGCCACCTTTCTTCAGAACAAGCAGGGCCTGGACACAATTCCCTCCAGAATCTATCCGCTCTGATCCTGAAATTTTTAAGGAAAAGAGGGAAGGAGTCTGCAAAGCAACATGGAGGCTGTCTCTGCACCACTCCCAGCCCCTGCTAGGAAGGAAGGATCTAGCTTGACTTTTGAATTTAGATTGCCCATGATGTGTCACACGTGGCCAGCCAGGCTGATGTAAAATACATGCATTTTAAATTAAATATACTGACTCACATGAGAAAGTCTGGGGATAGAAGTAGCAGAGCTGGAAGTAGGATTATACCTTGATCAGGATTCTATATCTCGTCTCAAAAATGTAGGGAAAGAATTTTATATCAAGAACATAATTTCTAAGATTCTACATTACACACATACAACCATACTGGATCAGATTATTAGTCACTTAAATCATCCAATCCTGCAATATGACTCTGGTACAGGTTTACATCAGATGCTTCAGCAAACTCCCACCCTCCCCGCAGTAATGTATGCAGCTAATTGTGAAATGATTGGTAAGGGGCCCTTTTCTGCCTCAAGTTCACCAATTTATATGCTACAGTGTAAAGCTAGGTTATCCTTCACTATATCAAATATCTATTTTTAGAGTTGGAAGACTGAGAGGAACCAGACATATCCATGAACGCTTCTGAGAGGAAAGTGCTCTGACAATGCCCACTTAAATGGCTGCACTTAAACACTCTCTTTCTTTCCCTGCTTCCACAATATCAACCTTGTATATTGAATTAATGACCTCCTGAGGTCTCTTCCAACCCTAATCTTCTGATACAACACTTCAGAAATTGAAAATGCTGTTATTTAATTGATTGATCTTTGAATAGGAAAAGGCAATAGATATAAACAGGGGCTTTTCCTTACCTCATCAGATGATCCGTTTTCCACTCGGAAACGTCCAGCTCTTTGAATGGCTCCATCAGCATCACTAGATATAAGCTGTGAAAAAAGAGTTAAAGTTAGAGATACAAGTTCTGACTTCAAAAGCCTCCACCTAATCAGAAATTAAACAACAAATCAACTCAGTTTGGCTTCCACCATCTTAGCCAGAGGTGTGCAACCCGTCCTTCCCCTGTCCCTCAAAGATAAGCTGAACTCAGAGTAATAATTATCAGTTTGGCCAACAAAAAACAACTTCCACCAGAAATTAATTCATTGTAGCTGTAAGGACTCAGGCAGGGGAGGGGCTCTTGTGTTCACCTCCTGGAGTGGCTTGCCCACTACAAATTACAAGTTTTTTTGGTCTCAAATTTTGGCTTCACTGACATGCAGGCTCGATACTGAGAGGCCTCGACTATGAGAGATGCAATTCCACTAACTGATTACCAGAAGACAGTTTTACATAAGGAGAGAAAACTAGGCTGCCTGGACCATCACACATGCATACTGTGACGGGTTGAACTACCCTCCTGGGGCACCACCTGATGTGCTGGGGTCTCACTGAGCCCACCCTTTCCACCAGCCTGGGTTTCCTCACCTTGTTTTTGCTGTGCTAGGCTCTCAAGCCTTCTCCAGCACACACACAGGTAAGGCCACACCAAGCTGCAGACAGACTGAAATCAGCTCCATGTGGGAAGATTTAGCTAGAAGAATGGCCAGCAGTCACATGCACACCTCCTTTGGAGTATAAACCCAAAATAATATTGTCTTGCACTGTATAGCAAGAGCTGCACAGTGCAAGCTCGTAAAAATTGGCCCTCTCCCTCAATGTGGAAATAGATATGCACAGCTTTTTGAATCGCACAAACTGGGTTTTGTAATAAACTAAAAACAAGTTTATTAACTACAAAAGGTAAATTTTAAAGTGATTATAAAGGATAGCAAACAGAACAAAGCAGATTACTGAGCAAATAAAACAAAACACGCAAACTAAACTTAATACGCTCAAGAAACAGGTCACAAAATGTAATTTCTCACCCTAAATGTTGTTTTAGGCAAGTTGCAGAGTTTCTGTAGCTTAGAGTTCCAGTTATTTCTCTTTACAGACTGGACCCCTGTCTCAGCCTGGACTCAACCATGCCTTTCCCTTCAGGTGTTTTTAGCAGTCTTCCTTCCTGGGCAGGCAAAGGAGGAGAGTCCTGAATGCCTTCCTTCCCAGCCTTAAATAGAATGTACATAAGGGGGGAAGCCTTTGTTTCCAGTGGAAAAGTACCAGCAGTATCCAAAGTGGTATTTTGTACCAGGTGACTTTATCCCCTGACCCTGCAGTATCAAAGCAACCAGGAAACAAGGTTTATTTGCAATGTCCACAGGAAGGAACTCCAGGGAAGATGGGAAATCCACATCTTCGAAGACTAATTGTCTTTTCCTAATGGCCCATTAAGGCTGGTTGCTTAATGTGTGGTGGGCATTTCCCAAGTACACACATAGTTGTAATTGTTATAGGGTGGAAAAAAAATCAATGATTTGTTAAAAAATAAATCAAAAAAATCATTTTTAATTTAAAATCAGATTTTTGAGGAAAAAACCTAACTAAAGATAGTATTAATTAAGATACATTGAAGTTCAAAGATATCTCATCATGGAATACGGATTATAAATTCTAATTCTATAGTATGAGACAATATATTCATGTTATGTTTAAGAAAAGTTTTGTAAATGAGTTCCAATAGTTCATGGACTAGGGACCCAATCTTGTGAGGTTCCAGGGGCTTCTGTATCGATTATTTAGGTTAATCTTTCTATCTACCCAATGGGACTCAGTGCTCAGTCTAGAAGATACCATCAGAGATGATTAGTTTGGCAGTTCTCAAACTGTGGATTTGTGTCTCCAGAGATAACATGCTTGCTAACAGCAAAATCGGTTGTTGATTTTTTAAAAAACAATTTTAACAAAAACAAACTTGAATGTTTAACTAAAATTCATATGCTTGTTTTGTTAAAATATTATATGTTTGCTGTTGAAAAAAAATTCAGAATACATAACGTTGTTGTTCTAGTTAAATAAAACAATATATCTGTCTGTCTGGTGATGTTCTCCTCCTAATAACAGCATAGCAAGAAAATCCTCCAAATATTAATGATTAACCTGTTGAATTGGAGATATTTATGAAGTCATTGGGAGGTGAACTATCTGCTTCAATTAGCTTTGGTAAATGAAATTACCAAACAATCATTCATTTTCTGATATAGCTGTAAAACTAATCTGAAAAGTTTTCAAAATAAATCACTTTAAAAATGTATAGTGTGTACCTTCTAAAAATGAAACCTACATCTATCTCCGAGTTGTGAAGAATATGTATTAAGGTTATAACAACTAACAAGAATGCACTTTTATGTAGAAATCCACGATTAAATCGAGTCTTCCTGACTAATGATTTAAATCATGATTTAAATCAAATCCACCCTGAATTGTTACATAGACAATATTCCTAACTTCTGATACAGAAATGATTCATGCATACAAATTGGATAAACACATTCAGTAAATCATAACCTTTCCAGTGATACCCAACACAACCTATCTTACATAAAGCATATTTTAGTTATACCATATTCATATTATAACAATATTTCTATAAAGAATACAGGGTGTAACGTCACATATACTACCGCAGGAGGAAGTGGCAGAGCACTATGCAATGGGCCCAAGTTTAACTCTTAATAAAGCAACCACAATAATTGGCATTATTCATAGTCAATAGACATTAAAATAAAGTGTTTTTCTGGTGGGTGGGACCACATGTAGCCAATTCTAGGGGAAGCAGACACTCTGTTGAGAACTCTGGATGCATTCAGATTTATTGGATATTTAAATAATGTGGTTTTGCCTCATTCCTCTAGATACTTCTGACAACAATATTTTTCTCTTTAGGCGGTTGTGAACCTCCCTATTCTAAGTCACTTGTGGCATGTTAGCAGCAGAGTCGTGCATATTTCCATAGAAACAGTGGTAAGAGTGGCAAGTAATATCATTGATGTAATATACTTAGACCTCTGTAAGGCATTTGACTTGATAACACATGATATTTTGATTAACATAGCACACATTAAATGGATTAAAAATGGGCTAACTGACAGGTCTCAAAATGTAATTGTAAATATGGAATCGAGGGGTGTTTCTCTAGTGGGGTTCCACAGGATCAGCTCTTCTTGGCCTTACAGTATTAAACATTTTTATCAATGACCTCAAAGAAAACAAAATCATCATTGATAAAGTTTGCAGATGACACAAAAAGTGGGGGAGCAGTAAATAATGAAGAGAGCAGGCCTTTGATACAGAACAACCTGGATCGGTTGGTAAACTGGGCACAAGCAAATAGTATGTGTTTTAATAATGCTAAAAGTAAATGTACATATCTAGGAACAAAGAATGCAGGTCATATTTACAGGATGGGGGACTCTATC
Source organism: Terrapene triunguis (assembly GCF_002925995.2). NCBI lineage: Eukaryota > Metazoa > Chordata > Testudines > Emydidae > Terrapene > Terrapene triunguis. The sequence continues at coordinate 19,117,428 of NW_020664589.1, forward strand.
CTGGAAAGCAATGACTCAAAAAGATTTGGGGCTGTGGTAGATTATCAGCTGAGTTTAAGCTCCCATTGTGACACTGTGGCCAAAAGGGTTAATGTTATCCTTGGATGCATAAACAGGGAAATCTTGTGTAGGAGTAGAGAGGTACTATTCCTCTTTTAGGCACACTGGTGTGACTGCTGCTGGAATACTGTGCCCAATTCTGGTGTCCACAATTCAAGAAGGATGTTGATAAATTGGTGAGGCTTCAGAGAAGAGCCACAAGAATAATTAAAGGATTGGAAAACATGCCTTATAGTGACAGACTCAAGGAGCTCAATTTATTTAGCTGAGCAACGAGAAGGTTAAGGGGTGGTTTGATTACAGTCTCTAAGTATCCACATGGGGAATAAATATTTAATAATGAGCTATTCAGTCTAGCAGAGAAAGGTATAACAAGATCCAATTGCTGCAAGCTGAAACTAGACAAATTCAGACTGGAAATAAGATGTAAATTTTTAACAGAAAGAGTAACTAACCATTGGAACAATTTACCAAGGGTCATAGTGTACTCTCCATCACTGAATTTGTTAATCAAAACTGGATGTATTTATAGAAAATAGGCTCTAGGAAAAAAAATTTGGGGGGGAGGGGGGCTATGGCCTGTGTTATGCATGAGGTCAGACAATATGAAAATAGTGGTCTCTTCTGGCCTTGGAACCTATCAATCTATAAATTTAGATACTTGCTCCCATGCTAGTTACATGATTCATGACCTTAAACTTTTCAGCAATTAGAAACCTTTGCAGATTCACATTGTCGGAGTTGGTGTCCTGCTTCATGATCCCAGAACCATTCAAAGCAGTTTCAGTGTAGGACTCAAACATACTGACTCACAGTTCCAACTACTGTTATAGAATTGCCTTTATGAGTGTCCTCACTGCTTCATCTACATTAGCTACAGACATTCCACAGAAGCGGGGCACTCTGTATCTCTAGAACAGGGGTCGGCAACCTTTCAGAAGTGCTGTGCCGAGTCTTTATTTATTCACTCTGATTTAAGGTTTTGCGTGCCAGTAATACATTTTAACGTTTTTAGAAGTTCTCTTTCTATAAATCTATAATATATAACTAAACTATTGTTGTATGTAAAGTAAATAAGGTTTATAAAAAGGTGTTTAAAAAAGGTTTAAGGTATTTAAGAAGCTTCATTTAAAATTAAATTAAAACGCAGAGCCCCCCAGACAGGTGGCCAGGACCCGGGCAATGAGAGTACCATTGAAAATCAGCTCGCGTGCCACCTTCGGCACGCATGCCATAGGTTGCCTACCCCTGTTCTAGAAGCAGTGTAATCAGGGAATGCAAATTCTGTTAAGCAAGCTTTTTTACTCCCTCAAAAATGTTTTCATCCTGCCAAAATGAGTGGATGACGCGGCTCCAGAGTACAAAGAGTAGCATTGAGTAAATGTATGAATTGAATTCTAAGTGACAGCCTTACAAATCTTGGCTACGGATACACTGGAAAGAAGCCATGGGGATGTTTACACGTTTGATTGAATGGGTTCTAAATAACCTCTGTGCACTAGAGGTCTTATTGTCTCTGAGGCAGCTTAGGTACAGTTTTATCCAGTTGAATAACCCTTGAACTGATCTTGTATTCCCTATTGGTTTTTGAGAGGTACAGATGCCAAAGCTCCTTGAGGAAATGCCTAACATAATGATTAAAAACAGTGATGTTTCATGAATAAGTAAGTGAATGGCTAAATTAGGCACAAAATGGGTCTGAAATGAAGAAACTGACAATTCTGAATTCTTTCCCTCTAGTAAGTAATCAAGTGCTGAGCAAATTGTGGATTACCTCTTATACATCAAAGTACAGAAATGTTTCCTATTTATATGCATAGAATTACCTTGTAACACTGGACCAGTGAAGGTTAAACAATCAACAAGTTCGGTGACCTGTAAGCAACCCTTGAGGACATCTCAAAAGGATATTGCAATGGTAAACAGAGTCATTCCTTGTAGATAGTTATCAAAGCCATGTTAAGTAGACTAGTATCTAACTCATTTGCCTATAGTGTTAGAGAATCAAAGAGTAAGTGCCAAATGTATCTGTGTTTACCTGCATCCTATTAGAAATCTAACCATGTGATCTAATTAGCTTGTAGATGCTAAATCCTGTTCCTGTCTTATGCTTCTTTACTGTATTCTATTGACTCGGAGATTAAACGGGGATATTATCATTTAGATGGGACTTCTGGTGTAATAGTATTATTGTCCTAATATCTCCTCAAAGCTTGTAATTCCACATAGTAAGCCACCTGTGAACTATCTTGATAGTTTGAATGGCTATTGCTAAAAGTATTGTCTGAGAAAGGACCCACTAAATAGAGATCACAAACCGTCGGCTCACTTTCATCAAAGCCCACATGGTGGAGTTGCCTGTCAGTGCCCAACCTACTTCAACTATAAAGGAAGCCTCAGGCCTGATCCTGGCATCTCAGGTCTACTTAAACTTTAACAGGGAAGATCTAAGCCATAGGACAGAGGTCTACAGGTAGTTGCCTGGATTATTCTGGAACTTTCATTGAAAAACATCTAACAGACTCTACCCCTGAACTGCCTATTAGACTGTAACCCACTGAACTGATTCCAGAGAGACTTTTACAAGCTAGCAGATAACATCACTGCTATGATCCTGATCTATAAATACTGAAAGTAATTTGTATGTATATTGATCTTTTAACCATTCATAACTCTCTTCTTTCTTTTTCCTTTTATTAATACATCTTAGATTTAGTTATTAAGATTGGCTGTAAGCATGTATTTGGGTAAGATCTGAAATATTCATTGCCCTGGGGAGTAATATGTCTGATTCTTTATAATTGGAAGAAAAAACGATTACCTACCTTTCGTAACTGTTGTTCTTTGAGATGTGCTGCTCACGTCCATTCCATTGTAGGTGTGCGCGCGCCCATGGGTGCGGCCGGAGATTTTTGCTTTAGCAGTACCCGTAGGGCTGGCTGTAGCGCCCTCTAGCATGCTACGCCCAGGTATATCAGGCATTGCCAGCCCACGCCCTCTCAGTTCCTTTTTGCCAACAACTCCAACAGAAGGGCAGGAGGGCGGGTAATGGAATGGACATGAGCAACCAGGGTGGATAAAAATCAATGATTTTTTTAAAAATAAAAAAATATATCCGATATTTTTAATTTAAATCAGATTTTTTTGATAAAATGCTTTTTGAGGGGAAAAACTATCAAAAGATAGTTTTAATTAAGATACATTATAGCTCAAAGATATCTCATCATGGAATAGGGATTATAAATTCTAATTCTATAGTCTGAGACAATATATTCATGTAATGTTTAAGAAAAGTTTTGTAAATGAGTTCCAACAGTTCATGGATTAGGGACCCAATCTTATAGGGTTTCAGGGGTTTCTGTATAGATTATTTAGATTAATCTTTCTATCTACCCAATGGGACTCAGTGCTCAGTCTAGAAGATACCATCAAAGATGCTTAGTTTTGCAGTTCTCAAACTGTGGATTTGTCTCTCCAGAGATAACATGCTTAACAGCAAAAATGTTTTTAAATAAATAATATATAGAGGTGAGAAATAACAGACTTCAACCCTATTGTCCCTCTGCAAATTTGTGTACACAGAGTCAATCCCTTATCTCTCTCTAAAAGTGCAAAGTTTCAGAAAGTTCAATGAATAGAAGATTGTTGGGGGCGGAATAGATCTGGACAAGGAGAAGAAGTCTGGGGATAAATGTGAGAAGGGAGGGACAGGCAGTAGAAACAAAAGGGAAACTGTTTGAGCAACATATTCCAGTAGTCCTGAGGTCTTTCTGAGTGTAGCCTTCATTGATTTGAGATCTACCATACCATTCTCTCACTAGAAGGGAAAACCTATAATGGCAGCAGGCCGTAAAAGAGACCCAGTTTGGGAATAAAAACCATTCAAGAAATATATGTTTGCTGATGATGTTTTAAAGAAACTCACACCAGTGAACTGGTGGAAGTCACTTAAGCACTTGGATTCAAAGACTGTTGAAGTGATAATCTCACTTTTAACAGCAATAGCTTCTTCTGCCGGTGTAGAAAGAATATTTTCTTCCTTTGGACTAATTCATTCCAAATTGAGAAATCATTTGGGACCTGAAAAAGCATGAAAGCTTGTTTTTCTTTTCCAGATTATGACAAACAGGAAAATGAAGGTGAAGACAATTGAGTTAGCTACCGAAGCCAATATTTTAAGTTTCTCATGTTGACCTGGCTGACGTAGTTGATTTAATTTTTGGGTTTTTTTTAAATATTTTAGTTAAAAACAATTTTAACAAAAACAAACCTGATTTTAAAAAAACTTGAGTGTTTAACTAAATTCAAAAATTCATATGCTTGTTTTGTTAAAATATGATATGTTTGCTGTTGAAGAAAAAAATCCAGAATACATAATGTTGTTGTTCTAATTAAATAAAACAATTTAAAAGTCTGTCTGGTGATGTTCTCCTCCTAATACAGCATGCCAAGAAATCCTCCAAATATTAATGATTAACCTGTTGAACTGGAGATGGTCACCTCCCAATGACTTCATAAATATCTGCTTCGATTACCTTTGGTAAATGAAATTACCAAACAATCATTCATTTTCTGTAAAACTAATCTGAAAAGTTTTCAAAATAAATCACTTTAAAAATGTATAGTGTGTACCTTCTAAAAATGAAACCTACATCTATCTCTGAGTTGTGAAGAATATGTATTAAGGTTATAACAACCAACAAGAATGCACTTTTATGTAGAAATCCATGATTAAATCGAGTCTTCCTGACTAGTGATTTAAATCATGATTTAAATCAAATCCACCCTGTGAGCAACACATCTCTAAGAACAACAGTTACAAAAGGTAGGTAACCGTTTTTTCTTCTTCGAGTGCTTGCTCATGTCAATTCCATTCTAGGTGACTCGCAAGCAGTGTCAATGGAGGCGGGCTCAGAGTTCATAGTCGTGCAGCTTGTAGCACAGCTCTGCCAAAGCCGGCATCGTCTTGCACCTGCCGAGTCAGTGCGTAGTGCGACACGAACGTATGGACGGACGACCAGGTGGTGGCCCAACAGATCTCTTGGATCAGCACCTGTGCCAGGAAGGCTGCCGAAGACGCCTGCGCTCTAGAGGAATGAGCCATCACAATAGCTGGTGGGGGCACTTTCACCAGCTCGTAGCAGTGGCGGATTCACACCATGATCCAAGATGAAATTTTCTGGGCTGACACTGGGCAGCCCTTCATCCTGTCCATGACGGCAACAAACAACTGCATTGATTTATGGAACGGCCACATTCTACAGATGTAGAAAGCCAGCGCCTGTCTTGATGTCCAGTGTATGCAGCCTATGCGCCTCATCTGATGCGTGAGGCTTCAGACAGAGGACCGGTAAGTCCTGGCCCGTGTGGAACTGGGAAACAACCTTGGGGCAGAAAAGCCGGATGCGTGCGCAGCTGGACCTTGTAGAAGACCGTATAGGGCAGCTCTGACGTGAGCACCCTGATCTTGGATACCCGCTATGCTGATGTTATGGCGACCAAGAAGATAACCTTCCAGGAAAGGAGCAGAAGGGAGCAGGCAGCTAGGGGTTCAAAAGGAGGGCCCATGAGCTTCGAGAGCACCAGATTCAGGTCCCACGGGGGAACCAGGTCTCGGACGTGTGGGTACAGGTGCTCTAGCCCTTTCAGGAATCATGCCATCATGGGATGGGCAAAGCCAGACCTGCCCTGAAGCGGAGGGTGAAATGCAGAAATGGCTGCCAGGTGCAACTTGACCACGCCGCTTCCCACAATTCCCATTGGCCAGGAACGGCAAACCGCAGCCACTGGGAGTTGCAGGGGGTCGTGCCTGCAGACAGTCAATGTAAACAAAATGTCTCATGGCCTGCCAGTGGATTAACCTGATGGGCCACGTGCTGAAGGCTGCCGACACCTGATCTAGGGGGTGCCTGCTGGGAACGTAGACCATTGCTAGCCACGTATGCAGGGGTCGCAGATGAAACCAGGCATGCCTGATCATGTATGTGCATGCTGCCATGTGGCCCATCAGCCGCAGGCAAGTGTGAGCCGTGGTGATAGGATCTCTCCTTACGTGGGCAATGAGATCCACTATGGCCTGAAAGCGTGCTTCTGGAAGGAAAGCCCTGGCTCACGTGGAATTGAGAACTGCTCTGATAAACTCTATGCGCTGGATCGGCGTTAACGTCGACTTTTCTGTGTTTATTAACATGTCCAGGTCGTTGCTGGTGGAGCATACCAGATCGAGGCTTCTCCGAATCTGTCCCGGAGACCTTGATGAGCCAGTCGTCGAGGTACGGAGGGATCTGGACCCCCTGAAGTCTGAGATAAGCCGCTACTGGCGCCACGCATTCCATGAACACCCTGGGGGCTGAGGACAGGCCAAAGGGTGGCACCATGAACTGAAAGCAGCACCCTGCCACTATGAAATGCAGGAACCGTCAGTGTCCTGAGAATATGGAGACATGGAAGTAAGCGTCCTTTAAGTCGAGAGCGGCGTACCAGTCCCCCAGATCCAGGGGGGGATAATGGAGGCCAGGGAGACCATTCAAGAAGTTGAAGTTCCGCAAGACTTGTTTAGGCCACACAGGTCTAGGATGGGTCTGAGGCCTTCCCTGGCCTTCGGGATTAGGAAGTATCGGGAGTAGAACCCTCTTCCTTCCATGGCCCGAGGAACCGCCTCCACAGCCCCCTCACTGCAGGAGCTTGTCAACCTCCTGAACCAGGAGTAGCTTGTGAGAGGGGTCCCTGAAGAGAGACGGGGAAGCAGGGGGGGGTCTCCACAAACTGCAGGGTATAGCCCCGAGCTACTACGTCCAGGACCCAGCGATCCAAGGTAACCCATGACCAGGCCAAGTGGTAGGGAGAAAGGCGGTTGAGGAAAGGACGGGCAAGATCCGGCCGGCTGACTGAGGAATCACTCTCGAGCGCACCCTCAAAATGATCGCTTTTGGCTCCTGGCTGCTTAGTGGGTCCGGGCTGGGATGGCGATTGAGAGGAGAAAGGGCAGCGACGGCTAAACCTGATGTCCCTTCTCCTTGCAGATTGCCGGGCTTGCCAAGGCCTCGACGGTTGTGGAGGCCGGAATGGCTTTCTGGCAGACTGAGGGATATGCATGCCCAACAAGCGAAGGGTAGCATTAGTGTCCTTCAACCCGTGTAGCACGGCGTCCATTTGATCAGAGAAGAGCCCAACTCCGTCAAAAAGGAGGTCCTGAATTGAGGCCTGCATCTCCTGGGAAAGGCCTGCCGTTTGGAGCCAGGAGCTGCATCACATAACCACAGCCAATGCAACCATCCTCACTGCCGAGTCTGCCACGTCCCATGCCATTTGCAGGGAGCATCTGGCTGCTGCGGTCCCTTCCTCTACCAGGGTACCAAACTCCTGAGCCTGACCCTGAGGAAGGGAGTACTGGAACTTCTGGAGGCTGTCCCAGTGGTTAAAATTTTATCACCCCATCACTCAGAAATGTAAGCTGCTGTTGAATAAATTTTTCTGCCAAATACATCAAGTTTCTGGCTTCTTTGTTCTTGGGGGTAGAGGTGGTGGGGATCTGCTTGTTCTTCTCATTAGCCACTGACACCACTAGTGAGCTCGGGAAAGGGTGGGTATACAAGTACTCGAAACCTTTGGCCGGCAAAAAGTACTTTTTCTCAGCCCGTTTTGAGGTGGGTGGGATAGAAGATGGGGACTGCCACAGAGCCTTAGCAATCTTGAGGACCCCATCGTGTACATGTAGGTCGATCCGGGCAGGCTTGCAGGCTGAGAGGACATTGAAAAGGGAGTCCTCCTGCTCAGCCACCTCCTGCACTTCCAGCTCCAAGTTCTCGGCCACCTGCCTGAGAAGGGCTTGGTGTTCTTTAAAGTCATCCGGGGGGCTGGCCCTGGAAGGTTCTGCAACCTCCTTGTCCGGGGAAGAGGAGGAGGCCCTTGCCACCGATGAAGGCGCTGAGGGCTTGGCAGCCGCTGGAAAGGAAGGTTTAGGGATGGGCACCGAATCCTCCACCTCGACCTCGGAGTGAGCTTCCAGTCCCGGTGCCAGTGGAGCAGTCGGTCTTCGCTCCGACGCAGCCACTGATGAGGGGCATCGTCATCACTGGAATGCCCCATGCTCCCCATTATGGCCACTGTGTTGGCCACTGGCCTTGCTGCCACTGCGGTGCCGTGGACGGCAGAGCAGTTTCTGATGCCAAGTCCTGTTGCGGAGACCGGAGCAATGGGCTGAACTGGGCTTCTGCACCAGAGGAACCACTCTCCGGCGACCAGGGAGGAACCGTCGACGCCTGGGTCTGCTTGCTGGTCGTGGCTACCAGTGAGCGCCAACCAGGCGTAAGTGACCGATGGCTATATCAGGGAGAACCAGTGCCGGGAGATTGGCATGGGGGGGAACAGTGCTGCAGAGACTGGTAACACGAGGGAGAGCAGTCCCACGGTGCCGATGACCGGGACCGACATCTAGACGCACATTGGCAATAGGGCGAACAGTGTCAGTCATAATATGGGGAGTGTCAACCCCACACTGGTGAATAACATCCGGGAAGAGAGTTTTGGCAACCTGCGGCACAGTTGCCACCTGCCACAGGATTGCTGGTCTGGCGAACTCTGTGCTGTCCTGCTCCCGGAAGGGTCTTAACGGCTGGCTTACCCTCTCGAGGACCTCAGCCTGGTCCTGTGGAACCGGAGATGTCATAGGAGCAGGTGGAGACCAGTGCTCTCTCTGCACCTGGGTTTGGGATGAAACAGTGCAGGTAGGATGGTGGGTCCCGTAACGCTCACCAGAGTCAGTGATGGACCTTTAAGAGGGCTAAGAGCCCCAGCCGCGGAGGCACGCTCGCGCTGCTCCAGAGAGGGTTGGTGGACAGGCCCAGTCCCTCTACCAGATGACCCCTGGGCCTCCTCGCTCAGCGCCAGTGAGCACTTCTTCGCTTTCTTCTTTAGCGCCAGCAACAGCAAACAATGCCGAGAGGAGCCGGGTGACAGTGGCGCACTGCACACAGAGGCCAAAGTACTCGGTGCGGCCTGCATAGAGGGCTCGGAAGCTGGGTGGAGAGCAGACTCTATCAGGAGAGTCCTAAGGCAAATGTCCTTCTCCTTCTGGGTGTAAGGCCGAAAATTCTTACAGATCCAGCAACACTCCATGATGTGTGATTCCCCCAAGCATTTAAGGCAACTGTCGTGGGGGACACTCACAGGCATAGGCCTGCCACAGACCGAGCAGGGCTTAAACCCGGGAGGTTGAGGCATGCCCCACGTGGGGAAAAGTCCCCACTGGGACCCTAACTATCAGCTAACTATGCACTTAACAACTACTTAACACGAACTACAATCGAACAAAGGCCCAAAGGCACGAAGTCCAATGGGAGAAACCACTACCTCTTGACAAGCAAGAGAGACGCTCCGACTGACCACCACGGGCGGTAAGAAGGAACTGAGAGGGCGTGGGCCGGCAGCACCTGATATACCATGTCATGGGCACAGCACACTAGAGGGCACTACAGCCAGCCCTATCGGTACCGCTAAGGCAAAAATCTCCAACGGCCACGCACATGGGCTCGCACACACCTAGAATGGAATTGACATGAGCAAGCACTCGAAGAAGAACTTGATTTATGGTGAATAGGGTTTTAATAACATCTCACTATACATAAGACCAGGACTAAGGAAGCAAGGTAACCTAGGGGGAAGAAAGCTCCATGTTCCAGCTCCATGTTCCAAACCACATAATGAAGCAAAAGGACTCTGGACAATCCAAGGATCTCTGACCCCAACCTGGAGTGGTTAGAAAACAGAGGCAGGGAAATGTGAGTAGGGTTTGTTTTGTATAATTTGTACACTCTCTTGTGCTTTAAATGATTAAGGAAAAGAGCAAATGCGTTAGGCTTGTGCAAAGTGTCTGTATATGTTAAATTCTTTACAACTACTGCATGCCTCTGGAGACAAACTATTAAATCAGAACCTTCACATTTTTCGGGTGGAGTTCTGAAAGCGTGTGTTTAAGTCCAAGGGAGTCTAAGGGTCAATGCTGGGCCCAGAGGGACTAGGTAGTTAGACAGTGGGTCCCAGCTCTCAGAAGGCGGTGCTAGATAGAAAGTCCGTACCCCAAGAGTGTGCGTAGGAACCCCAAGATTGGGGCAGTATCTGGATTTCATTCAGACTCCAGAGAGTTAAAACTCTCCAGGATCCAGGGACCAGAGGTTTGGATTCCCCACACAGCAGTCTGTGGATGTCCAGCAAGGGGCAGTTGGCCAGAAATGTGACAGAATGGTAGAAGCATTTGGGATCAATATGGCAGCATGTGAATCTTCTTAAAATACTTTTGCAAAGGCCTACACATATTTCTGCTCTTAAACTGAAAGCCAGGAGCACGTCTCTTAGCTTATTTTGGATAAAAGTTAAATCAAGCATAAATTACTTACCGCTCATGAAATAGCAACTTCTGAGCTTCTGCTCAGTAAAGTCTATTTGCTGGTGGTCAGGAGAAATCAGAGTTAGTGAAGGCAGGATGGGACACCCACTCCAAACTGGGGCCCAGGAGAGGTCCTTTTTTTCCTGCTAGTATTTGCCTTGTTCACAGCTGCACCACACTGGTGACTCATAGTACTTAAGTAATAAGCTCAGGTCTCCCTCCTCCTTTGTCATTTTTAACTAAAAACCCCACAGTTTATAGCAGAAACTTCTGTTACTAGTCCCTAAGTGCACAAACTTATACTTTGTACTATAAAATTTAATCCTATTTCTATTACTCCAGTCCTCTAGGTCATCCAGTTCTTCCTGTACAATATTCTGATCCTCCTCTCTGTTGACAACACTTCCCAAGTTTGTGTCATCACCAAATTTCAGTAGCACATGCCTGCTTTTTGTGCCAACATAATAAAATTATTTTAAAAGATTAGTTCCAAGACCGATCCTTGAGGAACTCCACCAGTAACCTCCCAGCAGTCTGACAGATCTCCTTTCAGTACAACCAGTTGTTCTCTCTCCTTTAGCCAGTTTACAATTCTTGTATTAATCCCCATCTTCTCCATCTTAACTACTAATTTCCCAGATTATATGGTATCAAATGCTCTGCTGAAATACAGTTAGGGAAATGCAGTAGATCTAATCTCAAACAAACAAAACACATCAAGTTAGTCTGGCATGATCTACTTTTGGTAAACCCATGTTGAATTTCATACAATTTTCCATGTAACTCCATGTATTTAATTATTATTTCCTTTAAGAAGCCCTCCAGTAGATTTCCACAAGCTTAAACCATATACAAAGCTTTACAAGTTAATAAAAAATAAATCCTATAAAAAAAGAGATATCAGGTTACTTTGACAGGATTACAAGTTTGGTTAATACTGGTTACAGTGTTCAGGTAATATACTTAAACTTCTGTAAGGCATTAGACTGTGTACCACACAACTTTTTGAATAAAAAACTTGAACAATACAAAATCAACAGGGCACACATTAAATGGATTAAAAACTAAAACTGATAGGTCTCAAAATGTAACTGTAAAGAGGGAATCATCATTGAGCAGGTGTGTTTCTCGGGGAGATAAATTCATTTATGTTTGTGAAACACTCAAATACTACAGTGACAAGTCACAGAAAAGCTATGAGAAAATTAATAATTCTGTATTTAAAGCAAATTTTGAACAGCATGCAGTAAATAACATATGGGGCCACACATTGATTAGGATTAAATACTCAATAAACTGCTCACTCAGTGAGCCCCATCCACCCTGTGCACTGAATGAGGCAGAGGTTCTGTGGAAAAATATGTCTTCGTATAATTAAAAATCTGTATCAAAATGCATATACACAAGGGAGACCATATTAAAGTGGCATATGCAACCTTAATATTGGCATTTTCTAGCTTCTAACTGCTTTTGTTGACTCTGCAACTTAATGGTCTTTCAATGTATTTTCTGTATGTAATTCTATATAGGTTCTTCTCCTGCCTTCATCACTGTGGTATCTAAGCGCCTTTCAGTAGTACATTAAGTGATGTAGTTAATATCTGTCACCTGTAGTTCATTCTCCCTTTCATACTTTCCTTCGGGGAAGAATTGTGTGTGCAATGTAGTTTTGTAGGCTATTTTCTGTTATATGTACACACTGCTCTATGTTCATACTGAAGAAGGCAAGGTCAAAGAAGTCCACTTTGCACATGGAACAGTGGAAGGTCTATGGCTAGAATTTGCTTTACATGCTGGTTTCCGAGTTAAAGCATGGAATTTTCAGAAGTACTCAATGTGTAAGCAGTATACAGCCAACACTGAGCACTTTTGAAAATCCCACTGCTAGTTTGTTATTAAAAGTTGTGAAAGAGGGTCTGGGGACCTATCCAGAATTCATGACAAAAAAGAAAAAACCTGCCTTTCAGAGGTTTAACAAAAGGCTTGACCAAAAACAGATACCAACAGACAACATGGTCTCTGAAAGGTAGGTTTTGAAGTATTTTGTTAGGCCTCTGAAAGGGAAGCTAATCATCACTAATGAGTCACTCTTCTGCAGGATAAGGCATGTTCATGTACATGTATGTTCCCCCATTTTGTGTGCGCACACATGTGTGTGTAGTTATATCTGATAAAAATTGGTTTGGAAAGCAGGGATCACTTCCTTGGATCAGGTGGTGTGGGGAAGAGAGGCTGAGGGAGGAAGGGAGACCTTTATTTCTGGACAAGTGATGCTGACAGGCTCATCAGAGGAGTCAGAGACTGGATTGCTTTCACAGGAGGTAAGCTATTCACTTGCTTTTTTTCTCTGCAACGAAGAAAAAAAGCTGTATCTAGTTTAGTGTATGAGAAGTATAAATCTAAATATGTTAGGCAAGCCATTTTTTAAAACTCCATTTTCTCTCTGTTTATAATAAATATTGGTTTTGTTAGAGTGCTGTTGTCTTGATAATTCCATCCAGATTTCCCTGGAGAAAAGAAAAACCGGTAATCTCTAAGGAAAGGTGCTGAATGGTAGGATTTCTGGAACCTACATACCCAACTCAGTTATGGGCACAGATGGAGGCACCCTATCCCAATGAATGGTGTTGTCGTTAGCCTGCAGTGAGCCAACACAAGGACACAGCACAAAGGCCATCTCTTTTACTCCAGTGTTCACTTGAGTGGGGAACAATTATTTTATATATATATATATCACATATACACACACACACACATATATTAAAGCTGTCAAGCGATTAAAAAAAATTAGTCGCGATTAATCGCGCAATTAAAAAAATTAGTCACGATTAATCGCTCTGTTAAACAATAATAGAATACCATTTATTTAAATAGTTTTGGATTTTTTTACACTTTTCAAATATATTGATTTCAATTATAACAGACTACAAAGTATACAGTGCTCACTTTATATTTAGTTTTGATTACAAATATTTGCACTGTAAAAAACAAAAGAAATAGTATTTTTCAATTCACCAAATACAAGTACTGTAGTGCAATCTCTTTATCATGAAAGTTGAACTTACAAATGTAGAAATATGTACAAAAAAATAACTTCATTAAAAAATAAAGCAGTGTAAAACTTTAGCGCCTACAAGTCCACTCAGTCCTATTTCTTGTTCATCCAATCGCTCAGACAAACAAGTTTGTTTACATTTGCAGGAGTTAATGCTGCCCGCTTCTTGTTCACATCACCTGAAAGTGAGAACTTGTTTTCTGATGGCACTGTTGTAGTCGGCATCGCAAGTTATTTACATGCCAGATGCGCTAAAGATTCATATGTCCCTTCATGCTTCAACCACCATTCCAGAGGACATGCGTCCATGCTGATAACGGGTTCAGCTCAATAACAATCCAAAGCAGTGTGGACTGATGCATGTGCATTTTCATCATCTGGGTCAGATGCCACCAGCAGGAGGTTGATTTTCTTTTTTGGTGGTTCGGATTCTGTAGTTTCCGCATCGTAGTGTTGCTCTTTTACAGCTTCTGGAAGCATGCTCCACATCTCATCCCTCTCAGATTTTGGAAGGCACTTCAGATTCTTAAACCTTGGGTTGAGTGCTGTAGCTATCTTTAGAAATCTCACATTGGTACCTTCTTTGTGTTTTGTCAAATCTGCAGCAAAAGTCCTCTTAAAATGAACATGTGCTTAGTCATCATCCGAGACTACCATAATATGAAATATATGGCAGAATACAGTAAAATAGAGCAAGAGACAAACAATTCTCCCACAAGCAGTTCAGTCACTAATTTAATTAGCGCATTATTTCTTTAACAAGTGTCATCAGCATGGAAGCACATCCTCTGGAATGGTGGCTGAAGCATGAACGGGCATACGAATGTTTAGCATATCTGGCACGTAAATACCTTGCAATGACAGCTACAAAAGTCCCATGCAAACACCTGTTCTCACTTTCTGGTGACATTGTAAATAAGAAGTGGGCAGCATTATGTAAACAATGTAAACAAAGTTATTTGTCTTAGCGATTGCCAGAATGAGAAGTAAGACTGAGTGGACTTGTAGGCTCTGAAGTTTTGCATTGTTTTGTTTTTAAGTGCAATTTTGTAACAAAAAAGTCTACATTTGCAAGTTGCACTTTCATGATAAAGAGATTGCACTACAGTACTTGTGTGAGGTGAATTGAAAAATATGGTTTCTTTTGTTTATCATTTTTACAGTGCAAATATTTGTAATAAAAATAATAATATAAAGTGAGCAGTGTACACTTTGTATTCTCTGTTGTAATTGACATCAATATATTTGAAAACATAGAAGAACATCCAAAAATATTTAATACGTTTCAATTGGTATTCTATTGTTTAACAATGCGATTAAAACTGCGATTAATCACAATTAATTTTTTTGAGTTAATCGCGTAAGTTAACTATAATTAATCAACAGCCCTAATATAGATAGATAGATAGACAGATAGATTTAGGAGGTGGAAGGAATCTGATTTTTAAATGAGCAGCATGTTATTCTAAATATAGTACATGTACTCAGAAATACTGTATTGGATGCATATTAAAATCTGATGTATACATATAAGCAATTTATTCTCTGAACATATTAAGGAGGAATCAAGCTGATCACTAGAGTTCTTCAGCCTATGTCTATAAGGATTTCTAAATAATAAATAAGAAAACAATTAAAATCAGGTACAAGAAGATTATTTTGGTTATAATTTGCCTTTACTTCCCTTCCTACTTCAATTGATTTTTTTTCATTCATTTTTTGGATCATTAAAGACTGCTTTTTATAAATTCATGTATTCATAGATTTAAGGCCAGAAGGGACCAGTCCAACCTACCACATAACTTGCGACATACATTTTCACCAAGTTATTACTGCATCAAGCTCAATAAGTTGTGATTGAACTAGAGTATATCAATCAACTGTAAAAGCTGTTTTGACTATTTAAACATTTTATGAAGTTGTAGCTCACGAGACTCTTAAATCAGACTTGCCAAATTTCCATGATGACATCCAGACTAAAGTCTATTTAATATGTATGTTATTTAAGTAACTAATAAATTTGGAGATGTGTGGTGCGTATGTACAGAAAGGCAGTGTGTGCTGCATTTAGAGTAGAGGACTGGAAGTCAAGGGTGCTGGGCTCCATTTCCAGCTCTGCCAATGACTCACTGTGCGGCCTAGAGCAAGTCACTTCTCCTCTATACCTCAGTTTACTCATCAACAAAATTGATATAATACTATTTACCTCAGAAGAATTTTGTGAGAACAAATGCTTATAAGTAACTGGATTAAAATACAATACGCAAATCGTGATCAGAGAAGGACAAGAACGCATATAAGTAAAAACACCAGCAGCTGCTGGTGCCTTGTCTACCCAAAATCTCCTGTTATTGCTACCACTGGTGTAGCTGCACCAGTGGTAATTTAGGGAGAAATTCTAGGGTAGATCAGGCTTTGTTGCACTAAGGGTGGAAATCCCCAGCAGAAAATAAAATTGTTCAAGCAGTGAATAGGCTCAGGAAAAAAAAGCATTGATTCAATATTTTGTTTTTAAAAGCCTGAAGAATTACAGGGATTTTAATAAGGGGAAAAGTTAAACCACGTTTCATGACAGCCGAAATTGTCCCCTCAATTTCAGCTCCATGTCTGCCATTATTTAACATTAAAACCTAATGTTAGGGGAACTGATATTTACTAAGTAGAAAAGATCAAAAAAAAATGACTGAAGCTACAATTTTGTCATACACAATTTAGTCAATTTCATAGCACAGGTGCTGGGAAAAAAATCCACAGTCATGGAAAGTTCATAGCAGAGGGTTGTGGGAAAAGGCATGTTGAAGAGCAGCCCAGCCCAGCGAGGAGGGAAGGCTCCCAGAGGGGTGTTGGAGAGCAAGCCAACCCCGGAGAAGAGGGGAGACCTCAGGGGACTGGAAGGACAGAAGAGCAAACCCACTCCACTCTCACCTCACAGTGGCGGCTCCTGTCCCATGGGCTGGACCCGTCTCCCTGCTCCAAGCATTGTAACTCTGCGCATTAGGTTGCCACACCACTCAGGTTTGGCACATCCGCCCCTCTGTCTTCATCTACAGATGGGAAGACATGCCAAACCTGGGTGGCGCTGTCACCACATGGGCCAGGTTGCAATGCCCAGAGCAGGGAACTGGGGCCACAGGAGTGACCACTGTGGGGGTCACAAACTTTATTAAAATTCACAATTACTGTGAACACCATCACCTCATCACCAAAATTGTAGCCAGAGTTATGATTGTGACAGAAGAATATTTAGCTTCTACCCATATGTGATACCACAAGTAGATTTTCCAAAATGTCAAACAGATAAAGAATAAACAAACCAAAAATTAAGGCCACTTGTCCTAAATTACTGTACTTTTTACTGTATGAATAAAAATTTGCACATAGTTTTTCAAATAATAACCTAAATACTTTCAGTAGGGTGCAAACTGTCTGTTGAGCAGACAACAGTTCATTTGCCCTCTTATGATTATTTCTTTTATTATTAATCACCAGAGAGAATACCTTGAATTAGTATAGAAAATACGTGTGTGTGTGTGTGTGTGTTTATAAAAATCTGATCCTTGGTCTTCTCACAACTGTACTGCTGAACAATAATTTACCAGTGTCCACAATCGGCATACTTATCAATTAATACACTTTCTACTACCTTGAAATCACAGTGCTATCTAATAAGATATTCCAGATTCCTTCCTATATTAAGAGTAAAAATACAGCTTCTCCCTCTTCCCCTCCCCCTCAGTTTCCCTGTATCAACTTGGACAATTTCATTCTAGCTATCTATAGTCAGTGACAGTGTTTCAATAACTGATACACTGTTAATTTATGCAGTATCCAAGTTCTCCCTTCATTAATAAGTAAAAATATTCACTTCATGCCTAGATTTGAAGAAAAATCTTAAACAAAATAAATTAGCATGGATTTTTTGGGCAAAGATTTTTCAATAATAAAATTATACCTCCATTTTTAACGTCAACCTCTCCACCCCACCCCAATAATAAACACACACACACAAATATCAATCAATTATAAAAACATAGTGCTGCTCTTTTGTCACCCTCCAATTAATATCAACAAAACAGGCTTTTGGAGGGGGGGGGGGGGGAAGAATGCTAGATACACACTATTTTTCAACAGAGAAGATTTAGATTAGAGTGAAAGGTCTGCAAGCAAAGATATTAAATATCCACTTCAAAATAGATTTAAGACATTATGATTTTCAAACTCAACCTAAGAACCTTATTTTTCCAGGCTATTTGTGATGCTTTTGTGATATTTCACCTGCACATAAACAAAAATAGATTTCCACAAGCTCTGCATTACAAGCTGCTAAAATTCAAATCAATTGAGAATCATGGAACGGTCTATACAAACTTACCAGCTCCACAGATCCATAATGCTTTCTACTGAACTCTCCACGTCTACAGCCCAAGTCTTCGGAGACAGAGCTGGAACAGAAATGATTCATCAGTAGACATAGTTAACTGGCCCTAAAGCTCCTGCAATACTCAGCTACCATTGACAAAAATCATTCCTGCTGAACAAGGTTTGCGGTGCATAAGCTCATCACTGCAGGGAACCCTCCTTACAACATGCACAACCTCTAGCAGCCATTGCAGTCTAGCTTTCATATTACCCTGAAAGAGAATGAAATGCCTGAGCTTGTTCGGAAGAAAAAAAACATTATTAAATTAAATATTTAGTCATTATGTGATCAACTGAGAGCTCCAGGGTGGATGGTGATTATAAATTGCATTTGAGATCTCTGCCTAACCTAAGGGAAAAGAAACCCTGCAGTAAACTTAACGCATAGAACAGGACAGCCTACATGAGCTATATTTGCTGACACGTGGTATGCTGTAATTAACTTTCTTATAGGAGAATCTCTTTATTTGTCCTAAATACTCATAGAAAAGAAAAATAAAATGATTTTACTTCTGAAGTTTTTAAAAAAACAATAATTAGTTTATAGTTTCCTCCTCCTCCTCTAGGCTTTAGTGACAAAAATAAAATTCTCACTCAGAATAACTGGAAGTCTAGCCCCAAGTTAAATGTGTGTGGGTGCACACATGTGCATTCAAACAGTTATTTCGTATGTGTATAATGTATATCAATTTATGGGTTTGGTATACCTAGAACAAGTGGCAAATACATTTTTCTCTCTCAATACCTATAGTACACTTTGGTCCCACATATATAGTGGTGATATCCATGTTATAAATACCATCTAAAAAAAAGGCAAGGCTGTAATTTAGTATAAACCTTTGACTGCCTGACCTGCACTCTGTCTACTAGTCAATCTCCCCAGCACTTTTTCTGACAACCCAAACCTACCACTAGCTTCCAACAGTCACTACTATTATATAGATTTTTTCAACTTGCTACAAAAATATTTTCCTCAAAAAATTGCTTTGATGCAACATAGGCAACAGTCAGTCACATACCAAGAACAGATATCCTTTTAGATATCTTTGGAAACATCAATGGTAGAAACTGCTGCTTTAACTGTATGGAAGGAAAGTTTCTTAGCTTTCAGTAAGACTCAGAGCACTTGCTTCAGCCCTACAGAAACCAAAGGTACCAACATTTAAAATTACAATTTTTAATATAGAAAAGCTATTTTTGGTTGTATTTACAGGTATTTAAAATGCCTTAGTTATTATTTTCTTTTGACTTGTGTGTGGTTGGACTCAAGGCAGCATAAATTTCGGTGGAAAAATACAAATGAAACAGCTCTAATAAAAATTTTTAAACTTGCCAAAATAATTCTAAAATACTTTCTCTCAAACATAAGGATTATACAGAAAATACAATGAAGCATTACTGGTACTCATTTGAGATGACCCGCATTACACAAGTATAAGCTGCTGATGGGTAGAGTTGCCATCCCAAAGTCATGCCAACACAACCTTCACATTACACCACTCCATCATGTAGTCTATATCTATTCATCCACCACCTACTTATAAAAATCACACACACACACACACACACACACACACAGAGAGAAAAAAAACACTATATTCTTTAGTGAAGTATGGAAAACTGGATAAGAGAACTGAGTTCTGTGGACATAATTCAGATCTTGGACAGGATTTTCAAGAACACCTACATCATGTTTGAAAGTGAGATTTACACACTTTTAAAATGTTTATCACTTACCACACAAATGAATATAAACAGATTATCCCACATGCAATGATTATACTGTATTATATTACATATAACTAAGGCTTTAAAATAAATTACAGTAGATTCCACTTTATAGCAATACTGATAATAGCAACTTCCAATTACTGGCAATACACTGTCAGGAACCAATCCCATCCCATTATGAATGTTAATAGGACTCAGTTACTGGCAATAGGCATGCCGCTTATTAGCAACTTTTTTAGAGTAGAGTTCCTATCTGTAATCAATTTCCTGGCTCTAAGAACACATAGCTCAACACTTCCGCTGCGTACCATAGCCTCCAAATGCTTGGACCTATCTTTCACCAATAAAGTTTGGGTTCTGGAGCCCCTATGTGAGCCCAGTGCTAAGCAAGTGCATGTAGCCAAAAAATGTGGTATCTCAAAGTCAAGTGTTTGACCGATTCTGAAGAAGAGCCCTAACATTTTACAGGAGCATAGCAGCCTTGGTTTGTGCTGCTTCAAGCATCAACACAATGGAAAGGAGGCAGATGTCGGTGAAACCCTGTAACTCTGGTTTCAGCATAAGCTTGGCCAAGGTGCTCGACTCTCCAAACCAAAGCAGAAATAAAGCTAGTCAGCTGGCAGCAGAGCAGGGGAAGGAGTTCAACCCTTCAGATGGCTGGCTCATTCAATGGAAAGCCCAGCACATTGTCGTTCAACAAAAAAAGCATAGCAAGAAACAAGACACTGATCTTCTGGTGGCTACTGAATGGAGGATAGACACCTTACCCAGCATTCTAAAGAAGTTCCAGCCGCGTGACATCTTGAGTGCTGATGAACCTGGTCTCTTCTACTGGACTTTCCCGACAGAGGCTGTAGCATGATGAAAGAAGGGTTTGCAAGATGGGGAAGAAAAAAAAATAAAGCTATGGACCACATTTCATTGGTGTGTTGTGCAAACAGGGATGGAATGGAGAAATCCTATCTTATGGTGGTTGAAAAGAGCAAGTGGCCTCATTGTTTCCCAAGGACCACTCAAAGTTGCCATGATCTACCAAAGCTCTGCAAATGCCTGGATGCAAATTTGTTGTTTGAAGAATGGCTAAATTGCCCGGCTCATTCACTTAACGTAGAGCTATCACACATTGAGTTAAAATTCTTCCCTCCAAACACAACCTTAGCCATGCACCCAATGCACATGAGTATCATTAAAAACTTCAACGGTCTCTACTGTGATCATCTTACTGCACGCATCATCACATCTCTTGATGCTGACCCACACTTACAAACATTGGATGTTGACAAAGAACAATTCTGATTGATGTATTTCATCTTGTTAATAAGTCATGGGCCATTGTTCTCCCCAAGACTGTTACAAACCCTCCCTTGCTAAAGCAGTTTTCAACAGCAACAGAAAGTGTTGGCCTGGTGGACATAATGCGATGGCCAATGCATCAGTTCCGGAAACTTTAAAAGCACATGAATTTGAGGCCATTGTTGAATATGACAGTCATTTGCAGACGGAAGGTGAGCTCATCGGTGCAGAATTTCTGGAGACAGTAGTGGCTGTGAAGCACCTACAGGCTGCTGAGCCACAAGACAATAGTCCATTGGATGATGAACCTGAAGAGCCTTCGGTTATAGAACAGCTACGTGCAGTGGACATTTTCCACAAGATATGATAGAATCATGGCTTTGAGAATGGCTATGAGGCTGCATGCAAGACTGAAGGATTTACAAGTGGAGGTGGCCAACCATAAAAAGCAGACAGACAAATTTTGTTCTTGAAAACTTTTATTTTACATTTTAAACAAAAAATGCTTTACTCTGACACACATGAGGAGCACTAACTGTAAGTATGTACTGTTCATCTTACCAAGACATTATACTATAAATGTTTTGGTGCTTTTGAAAAAACTTTTTTGTTATAAAATTGTCTGGCACTACAGTCTTTGTGACTCATAGCAAGATGAGATTTCTAAAGTTTGCTCCAAGCTTCATGGTACGCTATATAATGTATCCATTTGTGTGTGTCACGTTTGGTTTTCTTCTTGAGAACATTGTATCAAACTAAAAGTTAATGAAAAATTTCACTTTGCAATGTATCCTTGTTCCACACTAGCATTTCTATGTATCCCCATGAAAACAGGGCCTTCCACTTATTGGCAACTTCCAAATAATAGCAACTTTTTTCTGGAAACTGAGAGGTTTCTAATATGCAGAATCTACTGTATTTTATTTGGCAATTCAAACAATAAAACATGAAATGTTGGCCTCAGGTGTTTTGTCACCATTTCCTAAAACAGAGCAATGGTTTTTTTACACAAATTTAAGATTTTAGCTTTTGATTGGCTATAAAATGCACTTGGATTTGATTGCAGACCATTTCCTGGAGATCTCAGTGAAATAACTTCAAGGTAGTAACATCCCACATATCTGTCTGAAGTACTTATGTGTGACATAGAGAAGTACTGTTATCCCCATTTTACCTGAGGTACTTATCAGTTTGCCCAAGATCATAGGAACTATGTGGTAGGGCAGGGAATTGAACCTAGGTCTTCCAAGTCCTAAGCTAGCACCCTTACCTCTGCCATTTGAGCTAATGTGTACTATTTGCATTGCAGTAGTACTGCTGTATGGATATTGATCTCAAAGGCCTAAGGAGTTAAACGTGTTATAAACTCTTTCACTGTCCAACATTGAACAGAGATAGATAGGTTTGGGGTTAGTTTTAAATAGTTTGGGGTTTACTCTGTTACTTGGCAAAACACCCAAAATCATTCATTCAAATTAAAAATATACTGATTAAACAAAACAAAAAACAAAACAAAAAAGAAAGAACAAGAAATTAAAACAAGCATTTATATTGAAACTGAGTGATTATGCAAAAGAAATTTCAGACCTTACCAAAGTCTCTCTCCTTTTGGAGTCAAAGTATCAGACTCTCCCATTTTCAGAACAACTTTTCTCTGATGAAAAAAGGAAAAAGTTAATTTTACTCTCAGTCCTAATGTGAAGGAGATTCACTTGTCCTGTTCTTAAGAAACAGACTCAAGGTGGAGGAGAAACAGGATAGAAAAGGAAACACTGGACCACTGGTTAGTTACGAGTGGATGCTTTGGCTGGCAAGTCAACCACGACACCTGCTCTTTAAAGCTTGATTAGTTATGATCTGGTCAGGGCCATCATCTGGCTGGATCCTTAGACAAGGCAGTAATGATGAATGCAGTACAGCTGACTTCAGGATTTGATGAAAAGCCAAGAGAGTAAGATAGGACAGGAGGAAAGAAAGAGTGGGGAAGAAAACAACAGAGCAAGGGAAGGGAATACAATATAGGATCTTACAAGCTTTTGTAGTGCTGGTAATTAGCTATCTCCACTGGAGGTCTGAGGACTGGATGCCATGATAATCTGATGATTTTCAGCACTTACAGATGAAAACAAAGTTCCTTAAACAAGAGCAAGGCCAACCAGCATTCGTCTCAGGAGGAAAGTCTTTTAGATGAGCCAAGATGAGTTGCAAAGCTGGCAGAGGAGCTGAGGGAAGATTGTTTCCCGAGCCACAAAAAGTAGTAAAAGTGGGTGGCATATATTATCCTCATTATTTTGTCAATCAATTAAATCAATTTCCGTAAGCCAAAATTGGGAGAAGTAACTTTGTTCCCACATTTTCTTGTTTATCAAGTATGATCTCCCCATAGTCGTTGACTTATATCAATAGGTCATTTTGTTTGGACAGACAGTTTTTCTGTCTGGTTTCCTTGCACCTATTATAATATTCACTGTCGTAAACAACTTAACCTATTTTTCATGGTTATTGTAACATCTTATGAACTTTCATATACCTTTTACAACTGAGCTTAGGGTATCTTTCCAGGTGCAATAATCACAACAGTACCTCAACGCCCCAATCAGCAGAACACACCATTGTTCTGGTCCTTGTGCAATCATATAAGTAGACAATTCCTGTCCCAAAGAGCTTATAATCTATTTAAGACAAGAAAAATAATGATTACTAACAGCAGGACAACAAGAGGGAGAAATTAGAAAGGGAGAGAGTAATTATGAGATCCTGCATCTACATAGGCTGCAACTGTCTGTCCCATCCAGAGAGTCCACTCTGGTCTGTGTGGTTGCTACAGGAGGCTCAGTGAGGCTGGCAAGCACACACAGTGCAGATGGAATTTTCAGATATTTTAGTAGCAAGCCTGTGGTTTATAACTTGGCCAAATCTGAATGGATTTTCACAGGAACAGCAAAAGGCACTTCCCTAATCCTAGGACAACCCCCTGCCAAATTTTGGGTTCCTGCTCCAAATCCACAAGAGCTCCTTAAAAACTGGTCAAGAAAATGGGTTATTGTTAAAACTACCTATTTTTCTCTGACTATTTTTGACTATGGCTGAATTGTTTTTGCTGAGAAAAAAACATGTGAGGCAGAGTCCAAACATGGAAAGAGTCAACCTGAGTTATTTAAACTTTGGAAAAGTTATAAACAATTGAAAATACAGTGTTCTAATGGGAAATGTTATGTAACATTAACAGGGTTCAGAGACAGCAACCCATATAATATATATATATATAATCATCAATCCCTATTGGCTCTCTACCTAGCCACTATCGACAATTTCCTATAGACTTAATTATAGAAGTGGGTGTTGAAATTGGGTTGTAAGGCCTCTACCCTAAGACTGTATTACATGCATAAGAGGATGGTATGGAAGAAAGCATGGAGATGCTTGTGCAAGTAATGGACAGTTGAGATTGGCATCATTGGTAGATCACTGATGTGAGAACATATATAGCAGATGGATAAGGAGTGGAAGCAGTGTGAGGGTCCTTGTAGGTTCAGGCAAACTTGAATTTAACATGGTAGAAATGGGAGAGTCAATGGAGGGATTTAGAGAGATTGTGATCAGAGGAACAGCTAAGCAAGATGATGTTAGTAGTTAGGTACTGAATGGACTGGAGGAGGTGACATGGATGTGGGGAGCTCAAAGGAGAAGCGGTTGCACTGATTAATTCAGTAGAGGATAAAGGCTTGGGAAAGAGTTTAGTTACATGGAGAGAGAAAAAAGCCAGATCTTATAGATGTTATAGAGGAAGAAGTGGCAAGATTTGGACATGGCCTAGATCGGTAGAGCAAGAAAGAGAGGAGTCAAAGATGGATGGAGTAAATGAGACCCTTTTCTAATTCTTGACATGGTGGACATCTCCCTTATATTCTCTCACACACACTTCAAGTCCCAGCCTCCTCCCCTCACTCATGTCATCCAGCCTTCCACAGCTTCCCAGGACGGGGGAGAATAGTACAAATGGGGGAAGGGAGTTCTTGTGGCTATCAAAAGTGAGAGGGAGAACAACTAGGAAAGATTTTTTCATTTTTACTGCTTCTTTCATTTTGCAGCTCGACGGAAGTTGTGGCAGGAGGAGTGAAGGGAAGAAATAGTCCCTCATACCTTCACTGATTCCATCCATGTGGGAGAGGAAAATTTGATGTCATCTCTGCTTGTTTATTTCTGCCAGAAAGTAACTGTTGGGCTCTTATTCAATAAACTATCTCTGGGCATTGATAGTCAAACTAATTAATGTCAAATCTCTAATTCCCTTTAATGGGAAAGGTTATCAAGAAAGTAGTGGGGCAGAGTCCTTAGATTTCTTTGACCATGATCGATATAGTTTTAAACCCGGGTATTGTATGGAGACTACAGAGGTTTAATAGGCAGCAGGTTTAAAACAAATAAAAGGAAGTATTTTTTCCACACAACACACAGTCAACCTGTGGAACTCCTTGCCAGAGGATGTTGTGAAGGCCAAGACTATAACAGGGTTCGAAAAAGAACTAGATAAATTAATGGAGAATAGGTCCATCAATGGCTATTATCCAGGATGGGCAAGGATGGTGTCCCTAGCCTGTTTGCCAGAAGCTGGGAATGGGTGACAGAGGATGAATCACTTGATGATTACCTGTTATGTTCATTCCCTCTGGGGCACCTCGTATTGGCCACTGTCAGAAGACAGGATACTGGGCTAGATGGACTTTTGGTCTGACCCAGTATGGCCGTTCTTACGTTAAGATACCAATAAGATATTGGTGGATCTCCTGCTGGCAAATTACAAGAACCAGATATTCATTCTGATTTTAATTTGCTCAGCACCTCTGATACTGTGCCACCACCACCTTCTGGTCAACAACTGTGGACATTGACAGGGATGGAAGGAATAGTTTTTGAAGTGGCTCAGTTCTTTTCTTGTTGAAAGGATTCAGGCCCTGGTATTTGCTTTGTATTGGTTCTGGTATTTGCTCATCTACCCCAAGAGTGGTCTGGACCACAGTTTCTCCAGTATGCAGAAGGCACTCATCTTTATGTTTGTTTCATTAGGTCCGGCTAGTAAGCTGCCTCTTAGTGTCTTGTTGAGATGAGAACTTGCAGAGGGTAAGTTGATTGCACTTTAAGCCAGATGAGACTGAGGTGATACTGATGGTTTGGGAGAACTGGCGATAATAGCTGCCCCCTCTATTATGAGAATTTGTCTGCCTTTTATTATTCAGGTTTGTAAGGTGGGAGTCCTGATGGACCTGCAGCTGCCAATCAAAGTTCAGGTAGTGGCAGTGGTCAAGATTACTTAAAATTTATGCTTGGCCAGGAGGCTACATCCTCTTCTTTGGTACCCCTGATGGACCTAGAACTTTAGGTGCTCAACTTGGTAATCTATTTGCTGAGCACTGTTGTCAGTAGCTACTGGTCTGGTGCTCTGCTCTTGTTCGATGATGATAACAGTCGGCTGCGTGCGTCTTCCCTCTGTGTGCTGCCCCAGTTCTGCACAGATAGCTGACACAGCAAACCCTGAGAGAACCCCCAAAGACCACACAGACTCTAGTAAGGTACGAAGGAACCCGAGCCAGGTTTATTGTCAAACGAAGCACAGTAATATTTTCCCGTAGACGCTACAAGACATACTACGAATGTGTGCCCCCCTGGCAATGGACCGGCTCACTCAGTGGCGGGACTTTCCACTGCCCCCAGGCCAGACAAAGATGTGCACTCCGGGACCTATTTTTATACAGTTACAGGACAGATTACTCATTCCTACTGACGTATTGAGGTACAGCCCCTTGACTCATTAGGGTGCTGCCTCCCCCTTTGATCATGTTGTTTCAAACAAACAGATCTATCCATCATGCTGTCCTTTTGACCCTGTCCTTAAGATGCACCTGCCTGTTCCTTGTTATCTCTGTGGAGTGTCCTCGTATCCGGATGTCCAGGTGCCATCTTGGCACAAGTTCCTCTGATTAGCACTTATATGTGGATGCACCTGCTTCTAGCAGCCCTCTTCTTGCCAACTTCTGTGAGTGGGATCTGCCTCTGGCTCACAGCCCAGCTTTTGCTTAGCAATGCCTGGAAGTACTTTGGTTCAGGCTTTAGGCCTCAGACTGGGCCTTTGACACAAGAGTTTATGTTTCAGGGCCTCATCTTACTACAAGCACCATTTCTTACAGGGAGTATATTGCATCTGCATTCTCTGAGCTACATAGGATTCTCATTGGTCCTCCAGACTCAAAGTCCAGAGTATGGTCAAGAGACCAGAGGCCCAGCAAATAGTGATCAGCTAAGAGAAAGCTGGGGTAAACAAGATAACATTGCCTTTGCTAAAGATATGCTTGGTCAGTAGAACTGCCAGATGTTGAAGCAATAACTGAATAATTATGTTTCATCCAATGTTTCAAATTGAACAAAGGATCCCTGTTCCTATTGTGTTAGTCTCTTCTGTAGGGAAACGTTCTTCCCATAGATCCAACCTTGAGTTTATGAAAAGTTGGCACATGTCAGTATAAGATATGGCATCCTTCCAACTCTCTTCCCAGGGACCAATGCTTGACTTAAGACATAAAGGAGACAATCTTTATTGCCATATACTTTCACTGTTTCTTTGCTTTAACCCCTAGGAATGTACCTGTTGGACAATCAAAGGAGTTGCTCCATTCCTATGGATGCCATATCAGAATTCAATATATATATTTTATACTAATAACATTTTATCAAAGTATTAATTAAATGTTAACTTGCTAACTTGAGACCATGGGCGGAGACATTATGTAACCTGTTAACCATTGGCTAATGTGCTATCTTGTCTTGCTGCAAAACCTATCCTGGGGTGTGGAACTGCCTAGCCCGTCACTTTCCCCTGCCCATGGAAAATCTATATATTCTATTGTAATCAATTGATTGACAGTGTCTCTAAGCCTAATAAGCAAGGCGATACTCCACCAGCGCTGTGTGTAATAAACTCCTGTGCTTGACCTCTACCCGGTGTGGATTTATGTACTTCAAGAGAAATTTAAGGTGTTGATTTTAATCTATATTCCTTAAAAAGTGTTGCCTAATAGACCACCTCTCTCTCTCCATCTAATCCTTAAAGTCATTGAGACATCTGAGTTATGTAAGCTAACAGTTCCCTTGTTTAAAACAAACATGCGGAAGCCATAAGTTCTCAGGGAAGGGTACTAAGATACGGAATTTGCCTTACATGTAACTCAAGAGCCTAAATTCATTGTCCTACGGGGCACAACACACATTGTTCTGGAAGCTTTTTGGCGACATGGAATCAAAGGAACAAATGGACCAATTCAAAAGATGTTTTTCTAGATCTGGACACCTATCTACTAGAAACCGAAGTAAGGCCTGGTCTATACGGGTCGGGGGGGGGGAGCGGAAATCGATCTAAGATACGCAACTTCAGCTACGAGAATAGCGTAGCTGAAGTTGACGTATCTTAGATCGACTTACCTCCTGTCCTCACGGCGCGGGATTGACGGCCACGGTTCCCCCGTCGACTCCGCTTCCGCCTCTCGCTCTGGTGGAGTTCCGGAGTCGACGGGGAGCGCGTCCGGGGATCGATTTATCGCGTCTAGACAAGATTTGATTCTGACTAACAAGGAGAAACGGGTTGAGAATCTGAAGGTGGAAGTCAAGTTGGGTGAAAGTAACTAAAAATGATAATTGTAAGGAAAGGAATGAGCAGCAGAATAAAGACAAGGACTTCGTAATATCAGACTCAACAAACTCAGAAATAGGATTCCTTGGGAAGGAAATCTTAGATAAATGGGAGTTCAGGAGTGCAGTCAGTTTCTAAAAGGAACAAGATTAAAAGTCACAACAGCAAACTATTCAAATGCAGAGAAAAGATAGAATAGTGAGAGACCCATATAGCTGCATCAGGATGTTTTAAATGACCTGAAAATCAAAAAGGAATCATAAAAAAAGTGGAAATAAGGACAAATTCCTAAGAATTAGTATAAAAAAAAAAAGCACAAGCATGTAGAAACAAATCAGAAAGGTTAAGGCATAAAATGAGTTACAACTAGCAAGGTACATAAGACAATAAGAAGAGATTCTCTAAATACATTAGAAGTAAGAGAATAATGAAGGAAAGTATGTCCACTACTGAAGAGGGAAGGAGAGCAAACAACAGATAATATAGAAAAGGCTGAAATGTTTGTAGCTTTTTTTGCTCCAGTCACGTCCCTCAATCTGCTGGTAATGCCCCTACTTATACAGCCCAAAATGCCGTTAGCCTTCTTGGCAACAAGGGCACACTGTTAACTCATATCCAGCTTCTCATCCACTGTAACCCCTAGGTCCTTTTCTGCAGAACTGCTTCCTAGCCATTTGGTCCCTAGTCCGTAACAGTGAATGGGATTCTTCCGTCCTAAGTGCAGGACTCTGCACTTGTCCTTGTTGAACCTCATCAGGTTTCTTTTGGCCCAATCCTCTAATTTGTCTAGGTCCCTCTGTATCCTATCCCTACCCTCCAGCGTATCTACCACTCCTCCCAGTTTAGTGTCATCTGCAAACTTGCTGAGAGTGCAGTCCACACCATCCTCCAGATCATTAAGCATTATCATAAGCAAACTAGGAAAATATGGTCCAGATGAAATTACTGTGTGCACAACTGGTTGAAAGACTGTACTTCAAGAGTAGTTATCAATATTTCACTGTTGAGCTGGGAAGACATATTAAGTGGGCTCTGACGCTATTCAATATTTTTTATTAATGACTTGGAGAATGGAATGGAGAATATGCTTATAAAATTTGTTGAGGACACCGAGCTGGGAGGGGTTGTAAGTACTTCAGAGGACAGGATTAGAATGCAAAATTATCTTCATAAATTGGAGAAAAGGTTTGAAATCAATTAGATTACATTCACTAAGACAAACACGAAGTACTACACTTACAAAAGAAAAAAATCAAAAGCACAAACACAAAATGCAGAATAACTACATAAAAAGATCTGAGGGGTATAGTTGATCACAAATTGAATGTGAGTCAACAATGTGATGCTACAGCTAAAAAGGCAAATTAATTTTGGGATGTATTAACAGGAGTGTCGTATATAAGATGGGAGATAACTGTTCTGCACTACTCAGCACTTGTGAGGCCTCAGCTGGGAAACTCAGTGTCCAGTTTTGGGCACCACACTTTATTACAGATGTCAACAAACTGAACAGAGTTCAGAGAAGAGCAAAAAAATAAAAATAAAAGCTTTAGAAAACATTGCCTATGAGGAAAGGTTAAACAAATTGGGTATAATTAGTCTAAAGAAGAGATGGCTGATAGCAGTCTTCAATTCTATAAAAGATTGGTAAAACGACTCTGATTAACTGTACTCCATGCCCATCGAAATTAGGGCAAGTAGTAATCAGTTTATGGCTAGATTCGCAATGGAACTTTGGCATGCCAATGCTGAGCATTGCCAAAATTAACTTTTAGGTGCCTAAAAAAAAAAAATCACTAGAATGCACAAAGCTTGAGTTCAGCACTAAGATTCCCTACACAATGAATGGGGAGAGATGGGGGCCTCAAAATGGAATTCACAAAAGACAACCCACTAGGCAGCTCCTCACATAAGCTAGACAGTGGGAGATGCCAAGGGGTATGTACTAAATCCCACCCCTCTCAGAGATAAGCACCTAGATCCAGGCTACAGGGAAGCACCTCCCTCTGCAGGGGATTCTCAGCTGCAAGCCCTTTCTTGGTGTTAGGCATCTACAATATTTTTGTGACAGGTAGGATGAGGGCAACGACCTCCCATCTGTTTGTCCACTGGTTAGTGTACTCACCTGGAATGTGGGATACCCCCTAGTTCAAGACCCCCTTCCACCTAAGAGGCAGCATGGATCTGAACAGGGATCTGCCATTTCTCAAGTGACTGCCCTAGCTGCTGGACTACATGATATTCTGATGCCTCAGTCTCTCCTGTGAAATTTGTTTCATTCTTGATCAGGGTGGATTGATTTAAATCAAGGTGATTGAAATTAACAATTTAAATCATTATCTAAATCACCAAGTGGATAGCCTCCTTAAGTCATCAACTTTAATCAACGTTTCCATTTGTACTTCAGTTATTTTCTCAAGAGAGGTGCATTCTCATTGGCTGATATAATGATTAAAATGTATTGATTTATAACTAAAGCCTTTACACTAGATTTAGTATATCTTATAGTGTACCCTCATAGGTAGCAAAAACTATTTACGTTTATTTTAAACAATTATGAAGCTTAATGTTTTCAGATTCTTGTTAATTGTACATTTTTAGTATGCTAGAAAATGGTGAATGATACATTGCTTATTTACTACATAATTAACTTTTTGTCAAGCTGCATTAGGATGGTAACTGGAATTTTATTAAGCAAAACAACCTTAAATGTTTTGGATACATTAACCCCTCTTATCAAAACATTTCACATGTATAACTACATTTATTGAACAGAAGGGTTAATTGTAGTCAGTGAATTAAACTGATTATTTCAGGTCAGCCTATGAAAATTTTCAAATATACTTAAGAGATTCACCTCAATTTCTTGAAAATGAAACAGTCTAATAAATTAGTTAGGCTGTCCTTTAAACTTATAAAACTAGTAGATCTTATCCCTTCCCTCATTTTTATTGATAGACGAAGAGAAAGACAAGTTTCCTACTTTTCAACTCCCAATCGATTTCTCAAGTTTCAATGAATTAGTCCACATGAAGAAAATATTCTTTCTACCCTGAAGAAGAGGCTATTTATGTCAGAAGCTGAGTTAGTACTTCAAGAAACTCTCGTTCCAAGTGTTTAGCTGGTGACTGCCACCAGTTCAGTGCGTGACTTTCTTTAAATCATCATCAAGTAACATGTACTCCTTGAATAGTTCACCTGCAGCCCTGAAATTTATTATTGTTGGCATGACTGATGGGTGATTATTAGATACCCATGTCTTTTCAAAGATAACTGCTAATGGCTCAGATATCTCCTCAGTCAGTTCCTTGAGTATTCTAGGATGCATTTCATCAGGCCCTGGTGACTTGAAGACATCTAATTTGTCTAAGTAATTTTTAACTTGTTCTTTCCCTATTTTAGCCTCTTCTAATCCTACCTCATTTTCACTGGTATTCACTATGTTAGACGTCCAATCACCACCAACCTTCTTGGAGGGGTTTATCTGTCCGGGAAATGGCGGTTTCCTCCCCTTCTTCAGGAGGTTCATTAGCATATCCACTGACACTGAAATGCTTGGAAGAAACCCCTCCCCCTGCCTTAAAGGGACAGAGTTAGTTTTCACAAGTACAGCAGGAACAACATTTTGCAAAAGTGGGGCCTGGATTGGGGAACCCTCTGTCACCCCTCTCTGTCCCCAGGAGGTCAGTTGTGTGGCTGCTCCCCTCCAGGAGAACAGTTACACAGTTACCTCTTAAAACCTGAGCCACAGGTGAGGTGCCTGGGATTACAGATACAGATCCATCAAATTTTTCCTGGGCAAGCCTTCCCCTGTAATTAGTGGGGAGACATCCCTATACTCCCCCACATTCCTCCTTAACTTCCTTCTCTGGGCCCCCCTCTAGGGCATACACCCCTGTGCTCCCTAGAATGGAATCTGTCCCCTGTTCAGCTGTGGGCTCACAACTAACAGACAGAACAGACCCCATACTGGTAGGCATTGCACCCTCCTCCCTCTTTGAATTGGGTTTGCCTCCAGTCACAGAGCCCATGGAATCCACATCCACCACAACAGACTTTAGGACTCCATCACTTTTCTCTAGGCTTTCCTCTAGGACACATTTTTCTATGCATTTTAGAGTGCGTCCTGTTCCTTGCTTAACTGCAACTTCCTGGCAGCCAGCAACTTGGACAGTCTCCCTACCATCAGGCAAAACATTCCCATCCCGCCCTGAAGAAAAGCCTGTCTCTAGCCTTGGGTAAGAGTTGGCCTCAACCACACCCACCCTTGTCAGCAGACAGTTCTCCACTGCTGTAGAGGAATTAAAGAGACACTCTCCCATTTCCCCAGCAGTTTCTGTAACTTTACTTTTTCCCCTCTGGGGCTTCAGCACACGATTCCTTCTTGCTGCTGCCAGACCCCAGGACAGCCTGAGCCACATTAAAAAAGTCTCAAAGTGGTAGCCATGTTAGTCTGTATCAGCAAAAACAAAGAGGAATCCTTGTGGCACCTTAGAGACTAACAAATTTATTATAAGTACGAAAGCTTATGCCCAAATAAATTTGTTAGTGTCTAAGGTGCCACAAGGACTCCTCGTTGTTTTTATTTAAAAAGTCATTACCCAAAAGAATTTGTGTAAGATTATGAGGAACCGCAGCCACGGTTAATTCAGCTTGCAAATCCTCAGTTTCCATGTGCACTTTAGCAAGTGGATGGACTAAATGACCTCTTGGAGGTCCCTTCCAGCCTTACATTTCTATGATTTTATGTAGCCGATGGAAAGAGATAACAGAGACAAGCAAGTATGAAGGACACCCTTAAAGGTGAGTCATATTCTCGGAGCTTGAATGATCACTGCAAACACATCCCAAATATTATGTAGACGTTACAGTATCTCTCCATTCATTCCCTCCCAGAAACTAAAGGAACTCTTCTCTTGATCACTGAGCAAGCCTCCTTCCAGTAAGTGGGAGGGGAGGAGAGCCTTTCCCTCAAATCATCTACACAGGGACTCCTATAAATTGATATTAATTTATCTCTTCCTTCATCCGCAGAAAATGGTTTCGCTGACATTTCATTGGAGAGATACCACGTTTATTTTTCCTCCATGACTTCTAAGCAAATTTGCTCAGTTTGCAAGTAAAAAAAAAATTATTTCTAACAGCCACTGCTACAAACTGGACGACTGATCAGTAAGTCATGCTGTACCCATTCTATATCTCTCACAGAAGCAGTACCCTGATCCAGATTGAGCTGGTACACAGAGATAAAGCATATTAGCACTTCTCTGAAACTGCTATCTTGTTCTTTAGAATCTCATCTTTCATTTAAAAAGCATTAACAAACAAACAAAAAATTTAATCCTCTAGCAATTATGGATACAAAGAAAACTTCCAAAATTTTAACTGTGTAACTGATGCAGAGACATCTATGCAAATCCACAAAGAATAAAATAACTCAGAGGTGTGAACTGCCCCATTCATCTCACTGATATGTTAACTCCGATGCCTAAAGATGCTAATTTAAATACCAACATTGTTAATATTTTATTTCTTATGGACAGGGAGGATCACAAATCTGCACAATTTAATGAGAGTGACATCTCATTTTCATCCAACTGAACAATGTTTTGGAGATATTGCCAGATATTTATTTTCCACGGTCAAGCCCAAGGAGCTCAGCAGAGCTCATAGACACATTCAAGCCACAACAACTGGGAACCAAGCAGAGTTCAGAAAGCACAGGCATATCTGCACAATCTACTCTGAGTAGTGTCTGATTATGGGATTCACATGGACAAAGCTTATTTTGTGAGTGGACTCTGGAAGAGTACCAACACCTTCCCCCCGCAATTTGAAACCCTATCCGAAGGGTGTTTTACAGGGGTACTTACAGTGCAGTTAAGGTATGCATCACTGCTCCCCTTCACGTAAAGATTCCACAATTGTAAATTTGTTAGAAATTCTGTTGATGCACAAACCAATATAAAGCCAGTTCAGTATTCCATAGGGGTATATGCTCTGTATTGCTAAAGAATAATGGAGTTTGAGTTTTACTGAACTCAGTGCTTTGGAAGGGCATGAGATACCACTGGGCAACCTTAAATAACTGACAACTCTGTGTTAATGAAGTTAACAGTCAGTAAGGTAAGCACCTATATGACTCTGAATATACTCAGGAAACAGATCTGTGAGAAAGAAGATGCTTATTTTTATTTAAAGCATAGTGAGGCAAAAACCTGTCTGGGGATTGGTCCTGCTTTGAGCAGGGGGTTGGACTAGATGACCTCCTGAGGTCCCTTCCAACCCTGATATTCTATGATTCTATGATTTTTCAATCCGTAAGCACACTTTAAAAGGCTATGGGGAGGTCTCTGACATTGGTGATGAGAGAGAAGTCAACAAATCAGCCTGTTCAAAATTAATAAAGCATAGCCTTGATAGATCACTCTGCATATCACATAATAGCCATATGTTCAAAATCTAAACTGGACCTATGGGTTAGAAAGTTAAAAGACTTTGGTGATTTGTCATTTCCAGGGCTGCAATTTACAGAATAAAAGGTGCATATACATTAAGCTACTGACTCTTTTTTAGACCACCCAAGAAGCAGTAAAAGAATGACTCCTCATAAAGTGCTTGAGTCTTCATTACATACAGAACATTTTGAGTGGACTATACACATGTGCCAAAGCACGTTTACTGGGTTTTGCAGTAATACAGCAAGCTTTTTTTCCCCTTTCAGTATATACTGATAATGAAGGCTGGAATAACTAATATAGTCAAACAACAAAACAATTGTTCAATATACTTTAGAAATATTCCCAAACAAAAATTTAATAGTTACACAACTTGCCCTACAGAGAATACTAAGAAAAAAAAACAGAGCCACAAACTTCACTAACACTTTTTTGTCTCTTCTTCTTGTCAGTTTTATTTTCCTTTATTTTCAAGTGGATCCCAAATAACAAAATTTTTAAAAAGCTAAAATCTGAACAATCATGTAAGGCAGGCTCTAACACACCCACCACACAATGTCCCCAAAAGACAAACTAAGGAATACACACAAAACTTGGAAATACAAGTATTCCATTACATACAATGCCCCCAAATCCAAAAAATGACCTTTCAACCACAAGTCTTCCTTAGTGTAGGGTATTTAAAAAAAAAGAGTCTGAATGACAAGGATGCTTTCACAGTGTAGTCACATCATCGAAGCAATAAAATATGTCAGTAAAATATATTATATCTCCTCATGAAGAAAATTTTATTACATTTGTATATTATAAAATATAATATACATATTTGTGAGATGGTGCCAATGCAATCAACTGCAGAGCAATGTGATACATTGCATTTAGCAAGCATCTTTCACAATCTCATCTGTACTCTATTCACAGATCCACTTGCCTCGGGATTTACTCTAACATTCCAAACCTCTGAGCAGCTTAAAACAGCTGCCATATTAAAAAGCTGACTGTCACAATAGGTCTCTATTTATTTCACAAATATGTAATTTCCTTCCAAATATACACTTGTCTACAGTACACCACAGACAATATACAATCATACACAAAGTGTAAGGTCAAATGCCTCACAACCCATCATGACTAGTAAACAAGAGCTTATACCACTGGACAAGAGAAATTCTAGGTTTTCAGTGAGGCATGTTGCACTTGCTTCTAGCACTGACAGGTCCAAAAAGCAGAACTTTGAAGTCATGATGAGTTTATGACAAGGCATTTTATGAGTGCCAAGGATAAATCATCTCTGGCAGGAATGACATATTCCCTGGAGCCACCTTCCCTCTGGAAATGCCCCATCGTCCCCTCAGGTGCTCATACAGCTGGCCTCTGGCTAGTACGTTTCTGATCATATATATTTAATTAATGTGTTGTTTAGGTCATAAAGGCCATTTCACAATCCACACTTCCAAAGCAAGGGAATGTGGATCTCTCTAGTGTCTGTGAGGGATAGGCACCCCATCACTTCCTAGTTTCATTGAGTTTAAGGCCAGAAGGGACCATTAGACACCTAGTTTGACCTCCCGTACGCCACATGCCATTAATTTTCACCTGGATACCACTATATTAAGCCCAAACACTTTAGTCAGACTAAAACATTTCAGTCCTCAGGTGACTAAATTGTGTGCCAGTAGGACAGAACGGGGAGAGATTAAGATACCATGAATGCCCAAGGCCCCTACAATAGCAGAGAATCAGTTAGGAGAGATATGCCCAGATCTTGGCAGGTAAGCCGCACCCCATGCTGCAAATAAAGGCAAAAAGCCACCAAAGTCCCAGCTAATAGGGGGGAAATTCTGTTACATTTTCTATAGAAGTTGGTATTTCCACTACTATCACAACCACAATGGTCTCTTTCCCCCCCCCCCCCCCAAAAAGAGCAAACAGTGAGGGAATCAGGAGGGACTCCAATAGCTGCCAACAAATAATAAACCAAACCTGTATACCCATGGGTTTTCATAGTCTAGCTATGTGCACAAGAACATGCTCATACTACTACTATTAACCATCCTTATTCTTCCCCCCTTTATTTGATTCACCGACCCATTACATCTTCCTTAGACACAGGCCTAGTCTACATTAGAAAAGTGGTGCTACTTTAACTAAGTTGTTTTCAAATCAGTCTAGTCAAACTGGTGCAAATTCCTGCATAAATGCATTTACTCTGGATTAACCCTCACTTCAATCAGATTAGTTTAATTTGATAATTTAAAAAATTATGTAAACTGGCGAACCTTTTCTGATATAGCAAAGCCCTAAGATTGTAAAGATTGTGTTGTTTGGGTTTTTTTGGCTTTTTGGGGGAGAAGAAAGAAAGAAGAGTACTGTATCTGTGTAATCATAGCTCTATAACCTGCATCCTTCACTGGCCCTCCCTTTCTAGGTATATATTAAATCTACATTTGTAAGACCTTCAGAGTATAGACCCATCTTCTAAGTGTTTCACAAAGGAACCAGCTATAGTTACAGGCACTATAAAATATACAAATTTGCAGTGGGAACACACTGGCATATTCTAGAGCTTTCCACAGTGACTGCTTAATACTTTTTACATTTTTTTTTTACTGTTTCATTCTCATTTTCAAATCATTGCCCACTTCTCAAAACACAGACACTTGCCCCTGACCAGTTAATACATACCCCATCTGTAACCAGCTCCAATCCCACCAGGCCAAATTTCAGAATTCCCCTTGCTCTCCAGCAGCAGAACTCCACCTTTCTACAGTAGTCCAACATGACCCCTTGATTTTTAATCCTCTTTCATAAACTTGTCCCACGCAACAACAGTTTCCGTTACACCTCCCCCGCCCCAGCCAACCCTTCCCACCCCACCGCCGGCCCAAGCAACCCCCACGGCCTCCCAGTGGTCCCCCGGCAGGAGTGAGATAGAAGAGGGCCCACAGCTCCCGCCTCTGCTCAAGGCGGGAACAGCGCGAGCCCCTTCAGTATAGTAACGCCCACACCCTCCTGCCGCCGGGGAGCCCAGCACTGTGGCCACGCCCCGAGCCCGCCAGCTCAGTTACCGTTGGGCGACGCTGAGGAATCGTGTGGAAGCATCCTGGGCGCTATACAGCTCCATGGGAGTCGCGCGCCGCTCATGCCTCCGGCTCCACCGTCAGGAACCGGTTCTCCCGCCGGGAGTAGTGACCGACAGCGGTTCAGCTCAGAGAACATTCCGCTCCCCGGGCGGTGGGACCCGACCCTGAATCTCCCTCCATCCCCCAACGCATCAATCACGGCTCGCCAAACCACCCACGAGCATGCTCCGCCCGCGCTGTTCCCACAGACACCCCCCCCCTCCAGCGGTGCATAGTGGGATCTGTAGTTCTGAGGCCGAAGCAGCCTGAGGGGCGCTTCCAGCTGCGGCCCTGGGTTCCTAGGGTGAGAGTGCAAACATGACTTATAAGATCCCTGGCGAACCACCTCCAAATCCCGCCCTGCTTTGGCAGTCTACAAGATTCATCCAGCTGCTTCGCTCCACAACAGTGTCCTGCACCCCTTTCATATAGTACATAATATGTGACAAAGACCCCCAATCAGGAACACACAGAAATTACCCTGGCGGGAGGCTGAAAATAGTATGGGATCCCCTCCCCTGGGCAGCTGGTTGGTGGATGCCCTGGTAAACCATTTAGCACAGAGGGTCACTTGTTTACAAACTACCAGGAGCCCCACTTCATTGCAGTTCAGTCTTCAGCAAATTCCAGTTGCAATTTACTCCGAACTACAACTCTTTTGAATAGGGTGACCAGACAGCAAGTGTGAAAAATCGGGACAGGGGGTGGGGGGTAATAGGAGCCTATATAAGAAAAAGACCCAAAAATCAGGACTGTCCCTATAAAATCAGGACATCTGGTTACCCTATTTTTGAACTCTGCCATACACAGGCGCCAACTTTTCAAACTGTCAGGGGGTGTTCGGCCCCAGGCCTTGCCCCCTCTCCACCCCTTTCCCCAAGGCCCCACACCCGCCCCGCTTCTTCCCGCTCAGTTCTACCCCCTTCCGGAGCATGCCACGTCCCCGCTCCTCCCCTCTTCCTGCATGCCCAGAAACAGTTGTTCGCGGCAGGAGCCGCCAGGAGGTGCTGATCTGTGGGGTCTACTGGTGGGCAGAAGGTGCAGGGAGAGCTAATAGGGAGGCTGACTGTGGGTGCTCTGCATGGAGTCGGCGCCTCACTGTTCCACTCCTTATAGGTGCAGTAGCCATAAACAGATACTGCAGTTTTATTCCATATACCACATAGACTAGTGCAAGCATAGGCACCGACTCCGTGGGTGCTCCGGGGCTGGAGCACCCACGGGGAAAAATTGGTGGGTGCTGTGCACCCACCGGCAGCTCCCCATCCCACCCCAGCTTGCCTCCGCCTCCTCCCCCAAGCGTGCCACATGCCCACTTTTCCCCCCTAGCTCCCAGCACTTGCGCCACAAAACAGCTGTTTCACACAGCAAGCACTGGGAGGGAAGGGGGAAGAGGCAGGGCCAGGGCAGGGATTTGGGGCAGAGGTCCAATGGGACAGGGAGAGGGCGGAGACAATATTTCCATTAATAAATCAAAATTTACAGATAGGCAAAGTTAGAAAAATGCTGCTTAAGAACTTGTTAGAGTTTGATTTAAGGATATTTGTATATTTTGACGTGATATTGACAAATTGTGTTTTAATGGTATAAATCTTGAACTTTTTGTCTACTGTCAAATAATTATTGTCTGTCCCCCCCCCACCCACCCCCAATATCCACAACTGTAAACATTTAAATAAATAAAATAGAAAAAATGCTTAAAAAAAACATTTATGTTATTTGTCATACATATAGTGGATGGAAACCTGGGAGGCAGTGACCATGAGATGGTTGAGTTCAGGATCCTGACACAAGGAAGAAAGGAGAGCAGCAGAATATGAACCCTGGACTTCAGAAAAGCAGACTTTGACTCCCTCAGGGAACTGATGGGCAGGATCCCCTGGGAGAATAATATGAGCGGGAAAGAAGCCCAGGAGAGCTGGCTGTATTTTAAAGAATCCTTATTGAGGTTGCAGGAACATATCATCCCGATGTGTAGAAAGACTAGTAAATATGGCAGGCGACCAGCTTGGCTTAACAGTGAAATCCTTGCTGACATTTAACACAAAACAGAAGCTTACAGGAAGTGAAAGATTGGACAAATGACCAGGGAGGAGTATAAAAATATTGCTCAGGCATGCAGGAGTGAAATCAGGAAGGCCAAATCACACTTGGAGTTGCAGCTAGAAAGGGATGTTAAGAGTAACAAGAAGGGTTTCTACAGGTACATTAGCAACAAGAATGTCAGGGAAAGTGTGGGCCCCTTACTGAATGGGGGAGGCAACCTAGTGACAGAGGATGTGGGAAAAGCTAATGTACTCAATGCTTTTTTTGCCTCTGTCTTCACGAACAAGGTCAGCTCCCAGACTACTGCATTGGGCAGCACAGTATGGGGAGCAGGTGACCAGCCCTCTATGGAGAAAGAAGTGGTTCGGGACTATTTAGAAAGGCTAGACGAGCACAAATCCATGGGGCCGGATGCACTACATCCGAGGGTCCTAAAGGAGTTGGCGGATGTGATTGCAGAGCCATTGGCCATTATCTTTGAAAACTCATGGCGATCAGGGGAGTTCGCGGATGACTGGAAAAAAGCTAATGTAGCCTCACCTCAGTCCCTGGAAAAATCATGGAGCAGGTCCTCAAGGAATCAATTCTGAAGCACTTAGAGGAGAGGAAAGTGATCAGGAACAGTCAGGAACCGTCACCAAAGGCAAGTCATGCCTGACTAGCCTAATTGCCTTCTATGATGAGATAACTGGGTCTGTGGATGAGGGGAAAGCAGTGGACGTGTTATTCCTTGACTTTAGCAAAGCTTTTGATACAGTCTCTGTCACAGACTCACAGGTCGTGCCCACTTCATCACAGTCTCCCACAGTCTTCTTGCCAGCAAGTTAAAGAAGTATGGGGGGGATGAATGGACTATAAGGTGGACAGTATTTTGATATTGTTCTGTATAGTTTTTATCAGGGACAGAGCTACCCTGGAGGGACCCTCCAACATCAGGATATCGACCATGGGTTCCTCTGGCTCGATAACCTCTTCTGCCTCCAATCCCATGTTGTGGGCGATTCTGTGGAAGAGGTCCTGGTGCACAGTGGTCTATCGAGGGAGGTCCTGAGGCCAAAGTCCCTGCAACTGCCTCATCTGCAGACGAGGATGAGGAGGCTAGAGGCGGTACCAGGTCCTCCTGACCATCCAGCTCTCTAGCGTCCTCCTGGTCAGTGCCTGTGGGCTCTGTGCTGACCGTTGTCGCGGCAGCCATAGTCTGGCCGGCTGTTGGGGCTGTCACCGCAGTTGCTTCAACAGTGTCCTGGACGGGTTATGGGCCTTATTCTGGTGCTGATTCCGATCCCTGAGGTGCCGGGCAATCTTTATGTGGCTGGGGTGCTCGGGCTTCAGAGACTACCGACCAAGAGCCCCTGGAAAATGAGCCCTGGGCCTGGTGATAAGTTCAGGGAGTCCAAAAGGGCCATTGAGGCTGCAACTGCCAATGTGGAGGCCATGCCGCTTGTACCAATCTAACCTGCCCCTGCTGCAGTGTGAATAAAATAAGTCCCCATCCAAGTCAGATGACACTGATCTAGATCATGACAACCATGGTGGTGCTGAGCGGTACTGAGCTGGGGACCGGTGCCAATGCTCCCACGCCGGGGATCAGTGCCGAGAGGCTGATGACAGGGACCGGTGCCACTCCGTCAGTGCTGGAGACCAACCATGCACAGGATCCCGAGCTGGGGAATGGTGCCTCAGCAATGGTGAACCTGAGCGGTGCTGAGGTGAATGGTGCCGTGTCAGAGAAGGTGATCGCCGCATCATTGCTGGCTTGCCTCTAGATGGCGCCAGATGTGGCAGCACCAGAGGCTTGTCCCTGATAGAATCCTAGAATATCAGGGTTGGAAGGGACCTCAGGAGGTCATCTAGTCCAACCCCCTGCTCAAAGCAGGACCAATCCCCAGACAGATTTTTGCCCCAGTTCCCTAAATGGTCCCCTCAAGGATTGAACTCACAACCCTGGGTTTAGCAGGCCAATGCTCAAACCACTCAGCTATCCCTCCCCCCTGGAGGTTGAGGTCCCTGGTGGCTTCAAAAGTGTCCAGGGTGGAGGGGGACTCCAACTCCTCCACCTGGCACTGTCTGTCCAGGGAGTTGGTGGGCGCTGGGCTCAGTGGTCCCCTCCGGGGAACCGAAGTCAATGGCACCAACTCCTTGTCCTTGGGCACTGAGTGCTCCTTCATAAGATGCACTGATGTTGCACCTGGCGCTGCCTTCGGCACCAGGGAACAACTCCTGTCTGTCTTCTTGTGCCGCTTGTGCGGCACTGGTGAGTGCAAGCGGTACCTGGTTGTCTGCGCCGTTTGTGGTCCCGGGGAGCACCGGTGCTGAGGGTCTCTTGAATCAGAGTCTTTCCTCGGCACCGTGTCACGCACTGAGGCCGGGGCGCTCCACACCAACGCACTCGGTGTCGTATAACGGCACTCCATGGCAAGCTGTGGAAGGAGAGCGGATTCCATCAGAAGTTGTTTCAGATGGAAATCCAGCTCTTTCTTCGTCCTAGGGCAGAAAGACTTGCAGATTTTGCACCTGTCTGTTTGGTGCTCTTCCCCCAGACACTTCAGACACGTGTCATGGGGGTCGCCCATTGGCCTCGGCTTACTGCAG
Organism: Terrapene triunguis; assembly: GCF_002925995.2. NCBI lineage: Eukaryota > Metazoa > Chordata > Testudines > Emydidae > Terrapene > Terrapene triunguis. Next base: position 19,160,269 of record NW_020664589.1, read on the forward strand.
GTCCCACAAGGTTTAAACCCTTGGTCCCGAGGTATGCCCCGGAGCTGAGGGAAAGTAAGGGATAGGGGAGGACCCCACACCCTAACCCAAACTACTATATACACTGTGTACACAAAACTAAACTAACTACTAACTGAAACATAGACTAAGACAACAGACTAAAGAAGAAAGCTAAGGGAAGCACTTGCTAGGCAAGCTAACCAAGTTCCAAAAGCCATCACGGATGGTAAGAAGGAACTGAAGGGGGGGTCGGGTCGGCAGGGTCATACATTGAGCACCATGAAGGCGCCACTCCAGGGGGCTTCCACAGCCGATCCAGCGGGAGCTGCTAAGGGAAACTTTCCAACGACCATGCACACGGCATGCACACACCTGATTGGAATTGACATGAACAAGCACTCGAAGAAGAACATTGGATTCTGCCAAGTCTACCTATATACAGTGTAGTTGTAGCCGTGTCAGTCCCAAGATATTAGAGAGACAAGGTAGATGAGGTAATATCTTTTATTGGACCAACTTCTGTTGGTGAGAGAGAGAAGCTTTTGACCCACACACAGTTCTTCTTCAGGTCTGGGAAAGGTACTCTGAGCATCACAGCTAAATGCAAGGTGCAACAGATTGTTTAGCATAAGTAGTTAGAACATATTGTAAGGGACCATTCAAGGTAGAGTGGCCCGTTAACACCTGTGCAGTCATAGGACAAAAAGAGAGGGTTAGTGGGTTGCATATCGTTGTAAAATAAACCATAAATCCAGTGTCTCTGTTCAGTCCATGATTGTTTGTATGCAGCAGAGTTATGAATTTAAGGAAACCTGCTCAACACTTTAAAAAGAGGAGCCTGGGAGCTTAAATTCATAATTCTGCTACACACTAAAAATCATGAACTGAACAGAGACACTGGATTTCTGGCTTATTACAACAATCCAAAGGCACCGACTCCACTATTCAACATGTTCATCAGTGATCTGAAAGTATATATAAAAATCACTGCTGATACAATTTGCAGATGCTAAAGATTGGTAAATATTGAGGACAGGACAGAGCAATCTGGATCACTTGATAAACTGTGCCCATTCAAATAGAATGCTTTTTAGTTCAGCCAAATGCAAAGATACACACCTAGAAGCAAAGAGTGCAGGTTCCTTCTGGTCTAAAATTCTATGAATCTATAAATTATCTGTAATCCACTACAAAAAGGAATAGGCATTATGGTGGACAGTTCAATTAAAAAATTTCTTCACTGTGAAGCAGTGGTCAAAAAATATCAAACAAGAATAGCGTGAATTAAGAATAACACTGAAAGTATATAATGCCATCATATTATTTTGTATTTGGTGTTTTATATGTTAGTACAGTCAACAGTTGGAGACAGTATACTGGATTAGATGGATCAGTGGTCTGATCCAGCATACCAGACAACAATGGTTTCATACTTCATTCTTCTAATTTATTATTTGTATTATATACAGTTACTCACTCACACCTCCCTTCCTCTTCAACAACTGTGCAAGTTCCATGATCATAGGGTGCCAGGTTTCCGGTTTTCGACCGGAATGCCTGGTCGAAAAGGGACCCTGGCAGTTCCAGTCAGCATGCTAACCAGACCATTAAAAGTCCAGTGGGTAACACAGCAGGGCTAAGGCAGGCTCCTTTCCTGCCATGGCTCCAAGAGGCTCCCAGAAGCAACAGCATGTCTCCCCTCAGGCTCCTATGCGTAGGAGCAGCCAGGGGGCTCTTCACACTGCCCCTGCCCTAAGGGCCAACTCTGCAGCTCCCATTGGCCAGTAACCATGGCCAATGGGAGCTGTGGGGACGGCATCTGCGGAAAGGACAGCACGCAGAGCTGCCTGGTCATACCTCCATGTAGGAGCCGGAGGGGGACATGCCACTGCTTCTGGGAGCTGCTTGAGGTAAGCGCCACCCGGACCTGCACCCCGACCCTCTCCCGCATCCCAACCCCCTGCCCCAGCCCTGAACGCCCTCCCGCACTCCAAAACCCTTGGCCCCAGCCCGGAGCACCCTCCTGCACCCCAAGCCCTTCATCCCCAGCCCCAAACCAGAGCCCACACCCCCAGCCAGAACCCTCACACGCCTCTGCACTCCAACCCCTGCCCCAGCCCAGAGCCCCCTCCCACACTCCAAACCTCTCATCCCCAGCCCCACACCAGAGCCTGCACCCCCAGCCGGAGTCCTCACTCCCCCCCCAACCCTCTGCCCCAGCCCAGAGCCCCCTCCCATACCCTGAATCCCTCATTTCAGGCCCCACCCTGGAACCCACACCCCCAGCCCAAAGCCCGTACCCCCTCCCACACCCCAACCCCCTGCCTCAGCCTGGAACCCCCTCCCATACTATGAACCTCTGGGCTCCACCCCTTAGCCTGGAGCCCCCTCCTGCACCGCAAACCCCTCATCCCCCACCCCAGAGCCCACACCCCCAGCCGGAGCCCTCACCCCCTCCCGCATCCCATCCCACTGCCTCAGCCTGAAGCCCCCTCCCACACCCTGAACTCCTCATTTCTGGCCCCACCCCGGAGCCCACACCCCCCAGCCAGAGCCCTCAACCACTCCTGCAACCCAATTCCTGAGCCAGCCCAGTGAAAATGAGGGTGGGGAGAGCAAGTGACAGAGGGAGTGGGGATGGAGTGAGTGGGGGCGGGGCCTCAGAGAAGGGGCGAGGCATGGGCGGGGCCATGGAGGAGGGGCAGGGCAAGGGTGTTCGGTTTTGTGTGAGTAGAAAGTTGGCAACCCTACATGATCACCATACACAGCTACTACTAAACCTCAGAGTGCGAACTTTGGTCAAAGACCCACACACAACATAGCATCACAGATTTTGGTCATATGGAGACAATGTTTTACAGACTTTCAGATAAGATGTGAAACTGAGATCCTGACCAACTGTTGTATTTAAAGATCCCATAATGCCTTTTGCCAGAGCAGGGGATTTTGTCTTGATCAAATTATAATTTGGATAATTACATACTGCCTACTTAAATTCACTCTGTAGTTTAAATTGTGTATAGTATTTACTTCTTTTAGTATTGCTGTGTATTGTTAAATATCTGCAGCACTCCACACTAGTAGTGTCTGAATTTCAAGGATGGATTAAATGAACCCTGTGTGTATTCTTATGCAGTATGGAATAATTAGGGTGCACACTTATTTTACTATCCTCAATATAATTCCTGGCATACAGTATTGAATTTTCTTCTATATCTGATTTTAATGAAGAAGATACTTTCTTGGGGTAATAGAGGAAGTTTAGTCTCCAGGGCCCTCTCTGATGAGTCTGCCAATTAGCACAAAGCATGGTGGCAAGTTTGTGATGTGAGAGCTGCAACTGAGCCCAACCAAACTCATGTTATATTGGGTTCACCAAACATCCATTAAATGAGAGCAACCTTTAACTTTTACTGATCTGGGCTAGATTCAAACTGATAACGTAGTGAAAAGCTCTATAGCACATTAGCAAAATCGTGAAGCATCAAGCCCTCCTGAAGAGGGGTAAGTTTATTAGATCAAGTTCTGACTTTTTGGATTTTACATAGGCAGGAACTGTAATGCTTTGGCCACACAGGGTATATCTACACTGCATCTGGGAGCTTGCCTCTCAGACCAGGTGGACAGATAAACATTATCTCTGCTTGAGCTAACACGCTAGAAATAGCAATATGGATATTACAGCACAAATGGCAGCATGGGCTAGCCAACCAAGCATGGACCCTGGGAGTCGGGCGGGCTGGAACTCAGGCAGCTAGCCCGATCTACTGCCTGTGCTGCAATGTCCACACTGCTATTTTTAATGCATTAGCTCAAGCACAGCTATCTTGAGTCTGTCTACCAATATTGGGAGGCACACTCCCACCCATTGGGTAGACGTACCCACAGGCAAACTCCAACACAGTGCTCTCAGTGGCCTTCAAAACAATATCTACAATTAAGCGTCTCACCCTGTTCTTAAAAGGACGGCTCCCATTAAGCAATACATGAACAAAGCAATTGTTAAACTCAAGATCTAAATATTATATTTTGCAACATAAACTTATTTCAACAATAAGACATTTTAGAATCTTCATGTTAATTTAAGACAGTGTCATTTATATATTTTCCTACACTGGTCATCATCAACATTTGAACATATAACTTTCAGAGCCATAGCACAAACACCTTTAAGTTCAGTTGCAGGAGTAGCTGGCTATTAGCTATGTATACCAGCCTGCAGAAGGAGATGTAGACACAACTATTTGAGAGACAACCCCGTAATGCTGGGTCTCAGGCTGCCTAGGTTCTATTCCTGGCTCTAGGAGCAGAATGTGGTATAGTGGTTAGAGACAGAAGAGCCAAACAATATGGCATTTACCTTCTGAAAGGCAGTGCAGCAACATGGATGAGACGGGGTCTGCTATTTTAGAGGTTAGGGTCTTATTTCCTGAAGTCATTTTGTGCAACCTCTCAGTCACCTCATTTGACCCTGGGAGCCCCTCAAGCCAACTGGCAGAATCACCACCATACTGTAACTCATATCAGGCCTCACACATTCATGATCTTAACATAAATGGGTTGTGTACGAAGAGTTATATATGTGTGCTGGAAATATGTTCTTAAAATACATTTGGGAGGTAGTGCATAAACCCAGCCTGACCTAGATTAACAATGACAAATACATTTACATATAAGGTAAACAAAGACATCAAGCTAACAAGCAGGAGAGAAGACAGTTTGGAGATTATGATAAGGGACAGAATCTGCACCCAAGGAGACTTCCTGGCTCTTGAGGCATAGACAATGGACCTTGGGTAATATAAGGGGAGCAAAAAAAACAAAACAAAAAATGTGTTAGTTACCCATCACTTAGGGAACAAAGGGAACAGAACCTTCTGATTCTGTGAATTCATGCTTTGTCCATTGAATACCTCTGTTTCCTTACTTCTGTTTTCATTGTTCATGCAAGGCCTACAACTTGTAAAATAGGTGAATGATAGTTGCCTCCGCAAAGGCAGGTATGAGTCCTGGGTGGTTTAATAACGGTACAACATTCATAGAAATATTAACAATGGTCAGCAGAAAAGCTGGAACTAGAACTCATGGTTGCCTGCCTTGTAGTTCAGTGCATGTTTCCCTAGGCTAAAAGATTTTTTTTTTGAGAGAGAGAGAGAGTGGAATACAGACAGAGATGCACACTTTGATAAAGCTGTCAAACATATGAATATCATGTGAGATTCATAACACTTGGCAGCTCTGCAGATATGTAGATGATTTAAGGCTATTTTAAGTGTTCTAGATCAGTGGGTCCATTCATATTGGAGATTAACAAGTGTTAGCACAGTTTTTAAATTGTTCAGGAACTGTTTTACGCATAGTTTTCTTCTATCATCTAGAACAGTGGTTCTCAGACTAGGGCCGCCGTTTGTTCAGGGAAAGCCCCTGGCAGGCCGGGCCGGTTTGTTTACCTTCCGCGGTTCGCCGCTCCAGGCCAATGGGGGCTGCAGGAAGCGGCGTGGCAAACTGCGGCCAGTGGGAGCCGCGATCGGCCGAACTTGCGGACGCGGCAGGTAAACAAACCAGCCCGGCCCGCCAGGGGCTTTCCCTGAACAAACAGCGGCCCTAGTCTGAGAACCATTGTTCTAGATGACAGAAGAAAACTATGCTTAAAACAGTTCCTGAACAATTTAAAAACTGTGCTAACACTTGTTAATCTCCAATATGAATGGACCCAAATATTAATTAATTAAAAATTAATACAACCTTGTGTATTTTAAGTGCCTAATATACCTCCCGATGCTCAATAAATATTATGTAGGCAAATATCTTTGCTTAAAACTAAAATTAGTAAATAGAGAAAGCCAAGGGTTTGACTATCTTTCTATACAGGTATAGATATTAATGCCTCTGAAGTCAAACAGCCCAATTCTCTTCTCTCTTAGACTTGGTGTAAACCAGCAGTAACTGCACTGAAGACAATAAGGTTACACTGCTATAAATGAGACCAGACCCCATTTTCCAATCTGCAGCTGTGAATAGTCTTCAGTCAGAGTTCAATAACAAGAATACCACACCTACGTGTCTATGTATTAAACATCCATGGGCCAAAATTGTCAATCATCATCAAGGTGAATCCCAAAGGGATAGCCTTCTTGCAGATCAAAAGTCATACAGATCAATCTCTAGCTAAGTCCTTAAGACAGTCTAGCTAGATGTTCAATGTATATCTGTCATTGGTGATCTTATTGTGCCACCGAAACTTTTGGCAACCACATGATTGCTGATCATGTAGCAGCATTTCTTGGAAAAGATACTTTGTAATTAATGAGTCTTCCATCTGAATAACATGACCATATCAAGAAATATGCTGAAACCAATCCAGTGTGGATGGAGGTGATTGATGGATTCGGCTGTGAATATTCTCATTGTTGATCTTGGCCTGCCACTTAACACAGAGAAGCTGGCAAAGACAACAAAGATTGAAAATGTCAGTCCGCTGCTCTTCAGCCTTCTCAGCACACACACATCACTGCTGTACAATGAAGTTAGTATAAATGTGGTTCTGTAGATCAGCAGTTTTGCAGAAAGCTTGATGTCACAACTTCTCTGCAGAGGCCACTGAAGGGCCTGAAACATGGTAGCAATTGCTGCTATACAAGCATCCACATCTTTCAAACATCCTCCAGCACTATCTATGACATTTCCCAAGTATTTGATGGTTGTCACTTGTTCAATATCTCATCCAGACAGGTTAATACTGAGCTGGTTGTAATTGGGAGTTGGAGGCTGCTTGATGGTTATGGCTAAGGCTACTGTGTTTGGTGTGAAGGTTGCAGTGTTCACTGTAATTGTGAATTTTAATAAAGTCTATGACACCTCCCCCTCCCCCCCACCCAACAGAAGTAGTTCCTTTCCTCTTCGGGCATTACAACCTAGTGCTCATGGTTGCAGCACCACTCAGGTTTGGCACATCTTCCTCTCTGCAGATGGAGATAGAGGGGCATCAGGGCTAAATTCGATTGGCATTGGAACCTGACCCATGTGGCTGCAGCACCATCCAGGTTTGGTGTGTCCACCTGTAGATGGAGCTGAAGGGGCAGATGCACCAAACCTGAGTGGCATTGCAAACATGTGCGCCAAGTCACAATGCTCGGAGGAGGGAGGGGGACCCAATCCGCAGGACAAGAGCCGCCACTGCAGGGTGAGTGCAGGGTGGAGTCATTCTCCAACCAACGCGCCTCTTACAGGCTCCCTGTATTTTTCCGCATCTCTTCCATTAAATATTGTAGCCTTAATTATGGCCAGAGATTTCTTGGAATCATTTTTGTAAGCTTCCATCAACCAATCAATGCCAACATTGAACAACAATGGTGACAGGATGCAGTATTGCCAAACTCTTGTGGAAACTGGAAACCATGCCATGTATCTACTATTAACTCAAACATAGCTTTCTGTTCCATTATAGCGCTTGTCTATCAAGAACTCTGTCTTCCCAGGGATGCTAAGTCACCTCATCAGTGCCCACAAACTTGAAGCACTGAATCAAAGGCCTGATGGAAGCTTACAAAAATGCTGTGCACAGCTTATTAAATTCAGTCATCTTTTCAAAAACTGTCTCAAGATAAAGATCTAGATGATAGTGAAACAACCAGGTCTAAAGCTGCACTGAGTATCCCTCACAGCTTTTGCCATGAAGGGCATTGATGATTTGAGACATCAACATGGAAGCAAAGACATTTTCTTCTAATCCTTCTTTTCTTCTAACATTTCTTCTAATTTTAAAGCATGCCATTCATCTGTTTTTTCAAAATACATTTTACTTTTGACTTAGTCATGGCCACATAAATTATATAAGAATTTATGGTTTCTAATAAATTAACATTACTTCTACTAGAACTGAATCATCACCACTTCATTGTTTTCTCTACGCAAATAATTATCAACAGCATATAATACTAGATTTTTGCTGGAGATAGACATTTATTTTTAAATATTTTGGAGGAAACTTAAATCTATGCATTTTTTCAAAGCGTGTGTTATTCAAATATTATTTGGATTAAAGTGGAATACCATATTCTAAAAATGTAAACCACACTTTTAATTTAAAACTTTAGAAAGCAAATTTAGTTCTGGAGGAAAGTGCAGGCCAGACTAGACTGAAAGCTGTGGTGCTCTAGAGCAAGCATCAACAAAACGGACACATGGCTGCAGATAAAGGTAAACAAAAGGGGCACAAATTCACCCTTAATCTGAATCTTGCATAGTCATTTACACCAGTGCAAAGTGGAGGTAAAATGCTACCAAATCAGAATGTAAGTATTTCACTCACTTTGCACTGGTGTAAATGACTACAGAAATAGTAAGGCAATGGTGAATCAGGTCCTAAGCAAAGAACTATGCAATGAGAAGAAGAAAATTTTGAGCCCCTTTCCCACCGACATACTTATTCTCAGAAACTCAGAGTATAAGGGTCATGTTTATAAGCACAGGATGGGAGCATCTGCATAGAAATGTAAAGGTGCTACTCAACATCCAGAAGAGCATATGGTCACAAAGTTCTCCTCCTTGGCATCATTCCGGCTTGTAAACAGGAGTAACTTGGTGGCCAGGAAGCAGCACTCTCAGGAGGTCAGCCTGTATGGTTCCTGGCCACTCTCCTGTTCATTACTTTTCACTACATACTTATACATGCATTTGGCACTTGTATTGTGTAGAGTCAAAGTCCCAAATTTTAAAATAGTTGAAACAGTAATAATTGTGGGAGCAATCCCCCTTTGATAACCGTTCTGTATAATTTTCCTCACCATACAGGAATCAAGTGTACTGACACACTCCAATCAGTCTCCAGCACTGGGCAGAATAGCATTTCTAGCAGTGCCTTCAAACTGCATGATCTGCCAGTGCCACATAAGTGTAGAATATTGTGATAGCAGTGGGTTATCTATGAAATACCCTAAATTTCTGTTATGATGCAAGGATCCCCACCACCTGTTTCTTGACTAAAAGAAAAAAATGGCATTCTCTAAACAAATTAAGCTAAAAGCTGTGCCAAGGGGCAAAATAAAGTCCAAAGAACCAGTAGCACCCTTATTATATTAATGAATGTTTTAAAATCCTTGTTGAAGTTCCTTGACTGATGAATGGACACATCTAATATAAGTGACTTTTAGAAATCAACCCTATTAACTGATTTTAGCCTTGTAAAGTAATAAAACTGTAGTAAATCTGTGAAGAGTAACTTCTGCATGCCTGCAGATTATCTGTATAGAGCTCATAATACCTGTGACTCAAAGGTCAGTACTCAAATCAAAGAATGTATTGCAAATCTAGGTGCACAGCATTGTCTATAACTAATATTTTAGGAAAAGTTCGAGGGTGCTGACTGTGTATGCATTCAGAAACACTCCAAAACACACACACACACACACACACACACAAGGTAGGACCTAATACACCACAGAATCCAACACCATTGTTAAAATAAACATTGTTAACAGAGACAAGGTGGGTGAGGTAATACCTTTTATTGGACCAACTTTGTTGGTAAGAGATCAGGTAAGAGCTCTGTGTACGTTAGAAACCTTGCCTCTCTCACCAACAAAAATGTATGCAATAAAAGATATAACCTCACCCACCTTGGCGCTCTCATATTCTGGGACCAGCAAGTCTACAACAACACTGTGTACAATATTCTTAACAGTCATCCTAGCGACCTTTCCATACTAATGAACAACTTTTCTTATCTCCAAGTATCTGGATTGCACTGAAGGGCTACAGCCTTAAAAAACAAAGTTACTTTCCTTGCTCTTCCAGAGAACCTGCTTATAGAGAAATCATAAAACAGGTGAGAGAACTGCCTTCCAACTCTGAAATATTTATTTTCAGCTCAAGTATTTAGTGGTTATAATTTTCTCTCTTTTTCTTCCTTATTTGGAATAAATAAGAGTTAATAGGTATATTACTTTCACTGGCTCAAGCTTGAATAATTACTCACTCTGTGGTAGCCTCTTGTGATTCTGCAGCTGTAATTTCAGTTATTCTATCACACCACACCCCTTTTATACAGCAAAAAAATCCACCCTGCTAATGCATGTATCTTTGGAACTGCAGCATCACTGAACGCTCTCATAACACAGGGTTATCTCAAATCATTTCCCCCCAGGGAGGGATCCAAAAGTGAAAGCCAGCTGAAAGAGTTATGGGGAGATCTCAGCTGTGGACCAGTTTACTTTTTGTACTGAGGTTAACAACATCTCCAAATCCAAATGAGGCTGGAATACAAATACATAGCCTCTGCAGGGGAAAAAAAAAAAAAAGATCAGCACACTACACTTAAGTAATATGACACCATTTCAACTCTGTAAGAAATCTTAAATGCATTAGGAAAGAAGTCTTACTTTAGGAAACAAAGCCCCACCCCTCCCCTCCCTTACCTCATGCTGTCACAAGTCTTTTCCCATTTTATCAAACAACAAGCACAAAATTAATAAATAAAGTAAACAAGAGCAAAAGGAACGGTAGTATAGCAAAATAAAAAAACAAGGCAGTCTAAGAATGTATGCTGCAAATTCATTGGCTCCAATGCTGTCTAGCTTAAATCTAGGATTCCAGTTGGCAGTTTGCAGGAATGATAGATATTCCTTATTCTGTGTTGGATGGTGCAGGATGCAGCATATCTACTGCAGTACGAGGCTGGCAGACACACAAATAGCAAGCTGCCTCAGCTCTGTTAAAAGCTAATGTTGGTTCTGAGCCAAAGTTTCCCCCCCCCCCAAAAAAAGAAAAAAATCCCCAACACATACATACATTTTATAAATATAAAAACGTAAGACTATCTTGGAAAATGTGTAAAAAGATGAAAAACACAGCAAAAAAAAAAGCAATACTTACCAAAGAATTAAAAAGAAAAGAAAGTATCGAAACAGAATAGTAAGCACCAGAATAAAAAAAATTACTTGAAAAAGACCAGAAATTAAAATAATTTGCAGGGAATTGACAAAAGGGATAAACTGTAATGTAACAATCAAACATACCTAATTTTTATTTGACTTTTTTTAAATAGGATCTGATTCTCTCTCTGGATTACATTATTATTGGTTTATATCTGTTCCTGCCCTTTTAAGGGCACAATAATAATTCAGGCAAGGGTTTGAATTTTGTTTTGTTTTGTTTTGTGGTTGAGGGGTTGTTTTTTGTTTGAATGATAAGAAAATTAACAAGTGGCCCAATTCTGCAGGCCTTCAATACCAAAATTCTCACCATTGAAGTATTATAAATATTATTTGAAGACCCATCGGGGTCTCAAACTCAATTTACCTTAGGGCCAGTGCCAGTCCTCAAATCCTCCCAGCGGGCCAATAATGTCACTGAAGATGGTGTTCAGAAAAGATATTGTATTTTTTAGTTCGAATTTCTTGGAAATAATAAAACTGTCATACAACTTTATACAATTCTTCGCCTGCCAGAGAATTTTTAGTGTTTGCCAGACACCTGGCAATGCTTCAGTTCTGTCAGTTTGTTGATGTTTGGCCTCAGTGACTGAAAAGTTGAAACCTTCAGGATTGCTGCAAGGTGTGCATCAGATAGTTGTGTTTGGTATTTTGACTCGTTTATATTCATTGTGGGAAAAAGTGACACTGCCTCCATGGCTGACTCTGCCCAGCGACTAGTGATGGTATCTCTGTCCCTTCCCCCAGCCAATGGGAGCTGTGGGGGGCAGCGTCTGCAGCAGACATTGCCGGCAGAGTGGCTGCATGCGTCTCTCCTCCGTGGCTGCAGTCGGGAGGTTCTCAGGCCACAGATGACCTGCGGGCAGGGACTTTGAGACCCCGTGTTTTACAAGCTCTCAACAAAAGTCCTGGACTTCAAAAAAACTTTAGTGCAGAAGGAATTCCTCAACTATTGAGCATTTGCAGACAGTGAATTGAGTTTAAAATATAGCTGGGATGTATTACAGCATTCACCTGGCAATCTAGCAAATACCATTATAGTCCAGATTTCAGATCAGTTCTGTTATCAATCCATATCCCACACAAACTTTCCCAATTATTGAAGTTTTCAGCTATAATTTTCTATGGAATTTTGGAGAGTGAGAATAATTTCTTCTTTTATTAAAACAGTTCTAGCCACACATTTTTAGATAGGGCTAGCGCAACAAACAAACAAATATCAAAATGCTACTTCTGAAACATTTATTTTCCCTAAAAGTACTAGGAAATTAAATTTAAACAAGTATGCTAACACAGAATTAGGACTGAACAATGTAACATTACAAAATTAGGACATGTAAAAGTTCTAGTTGAGTGCATAACTTTAACTGTGCCTCCTGGCAAGTCTGCATTATGATATAGCATTTAGTTATGTGATCTACATCATAAACTTAACATTATAATTTCCTAAGTGTTAAATGCTTAACTGTACAACCCTAATATTACATTAACATTGTTTTGTGCTATTTAAAATATGAAATTAGATTTTCAGCTGAGCCTAAGTAGCATCCTGTAACATCACATACCACCCATAAGTAAGTTTATTCAGCACTAAACCTTTTGGTTGTTTCACTCAGTCACTGCAACTAAACAATTACAATCTCTCTGGAAAAAACTGTTTACAAGCTGTCAATAAGAAGAGAAAATATTCTATTAAAAGATTTTTTCCCCAGCTTCTGATGCTACAGGGCATAGTGACACAATATGTCTTACCCAAATAGCAGGAAAAAAAGCCCCTTCCAGGCTGAAATTTTAAACATCCTCTACATCAATAGTGTATACTTAAAAAATGTTTTATCTCAACTCCGGGGTAAGTATTGGGCCTCCTTCCAAGCCCTTTTAATTCCCAAAAAATTTCACCTAAAACAAAGTCTTGTTTCCTGGATGTACACTGTAATCCAAACTGTGCCCCTCCAAAAACAGAGCACAACCACCTCCACCAAGCACTCAGAATGAAGCATACATTCCAAGTTGCTATTTTTAATGCCATCTGACAAGGGTTTAGGCCTGAGTTTCCACATGTAACTGAGATCTCCACCTAGCCACTATTTAGCAGCCCATCTGGTTTGTCCCCAATCCCTTTTTTCTTTTGACCATTTTTCCCCTTGCTTATTAGTTTTTTACCCTCCCTTAGGATAGCAAGCCCTGATCATCACCACCCTAATAAATGTGTTTGATACTGTGGACTGACAGTTAAAGAAAAGACAGTTACCTTTTCCATAACTGGTGTTCTTTGAGATGTGTTACTCATGTCCATTCCATGTAAAGTGTGTGTGCTCACCATATGCACCGGTGCTGAAAGTTTTTCCCTCAGTGGCATCCATAGGGGACCGGCTCTGGTGCCCCCTGGAATGGTGCGCATATGCTGCGGTATAAAGGACGTTGCCGGCTCCTCTCACCTTCAGTTCCTTCTTGCTGAAAACTCCGACAGTGGGGAAGGAGGGCAGGTCATAGAATGGACATGAGCAACACATCTCGAAGAACACCAGTTATGAAAAAGGTAACTGTCTTTTCTTCGAGTGCTTCCTCATGTCCATTCCATGTTAGGTGACTCCCAAGCAGTACCAACAGAGGCGGGTATGAGTTCATAGGTGTGTAGCATGTAACACAGCTCTGCCAAACCCAGCGTCATCCCTGGCCTGCTGGGTGATGGCGTAGTGTGCCCTGAACGTGTGAACTGAAGACCACGTAGTGGCTCTGCAAATGTCCTGGATGGGGACATGTGCCAGAAAGGCTGACGACGATGCTTGCGCTTTCGTCGAGTGGGCCTTCACCAATGGTGGTGGTTGAACCTGCGCCAACTCATAACAGGTCCGGATGCAGGAAGTGATCCAGTTGGAGATCCTCTAAGAGGACACCGGCAGGGCCTTCATCCTGTCCGCTGTCACAATGAAGAGTTGTCTCGACCTGTGAAAGGTAAAACGCCAAGGCACATCAGACGTCCAGGGCATGCAGCCACCTCTCCTCGTTGGTCTTGTGCGGCTTAGGACAGAACACAGGGAGGTACCTTGTCTTTGTAGAAGACTGTATATGGCAGGTCCGAGGTCAGGGCTTTAATCTACGACACTCGTCTAGCCAACGTCACTGCCACAAGGAAGACGACTTTCCACGATAGGTGAGAAAGGGAACAAGCGCCCAAAGGCTCAAAGGGCGTACCCATGAGTCTGGAGAGAACCAGATTGAGGTCCCATTGTGGGACAGGATCCCTAACAGGAGGGAAGAGCCTTTCAAGGCCTTTCAGGAACCTGATGGACACCTCATGTGAGAACACTGATCTACCCTGCATCGGCGGATGAAAAGCCAAGGTGGCTGCTAGATGAACCTCAACAGAAGAGAGGACCAGGCCCTGATTTTTCAGGAGAAACAGGTATTCCAAGATTGACTGCAGCGAAGAGCGCATTGGGGAGAGGCTACTTTCAGACACCCAGTGGGAGAACCTCGTCCACTTTGCCAGGTAAGTTGCCCTAATGGAGGGTTTTCTACTTCCCAAAAGTAAATAATTAAAAGGAATGAAACTACATTTACAGGAGATTACAGGAAAGAGTGGCTAATGCCAGCAATCAGAATGGCAGATAAAACAGAATTTTCACACCGAAGCCTGGCCAGTCATGAAACTGGTTTTCAAAGCTTCTCTGATGTGCAGCGCGCCCTGCTGTGCTCTTCTAACCACTCTGGAGTCTGGCTGCACGTAATCAGCGGCCAGGCGATTTGCCTCAACCTCCCACCCCGCCATAAATGTCTCCCCCTTACTCTCACAGATATTGTGGAGTACACAGCAAGCAGTAATAATGATGGGAATATTGGTTTCGCTGAGGTCTAACCGAGTCAGTAAACTGCACCAGTGCGCTTTTAAACGTCCAAATGCACATTCTACCACCATTCTGCACTTGCTCAGCCTATAGTTGAACAGCTCCTGACTACTGTCCAGAGTGCCTGTGTATGGCTTCATGATCCATGGCATTAAGGGGTAGGCTGGGTCCCCAAGGATAACTATAGGCATTTCAACATGCCCAATGGTTATTTTCTTGTCTGGAAAGTAAGTCCCTTGCTGCAGCTGTTCACACAGACCAGAGTTCCTAAAGATGCGAGCGTCATGTACCTTTCCTGGCCATCCCACATTGATGTTGGTGAAATGTCCCTTGTGATCCACCAGTGCTTGCAGCACCATTGAAAAGTACTCCTTGCGGTTTATGTACTGGCTGCCTTGGTGCTCCAGTCCCAAGATAGGGATATGCGTTCCATCTATCAGCCCACCACAGTTAGGGAACCCCATTGCAGCAAAGCCATCCACTATGACCTGCACATTTCCCAGAGTCACTACCCTTGATAGCAGCAGGTCAACGATCGCGTTGGCTACTTAGATCACAGCAGCCCCCACAGTAGATTTGCCCACTCCAAATTGATTCCCGACTGACCAGTAGCTGTCTGGCCTTGCAAGCTTCCAGAGGGCTATCACCACTTGCTTGTGAACTGTGAGGGCTGCTCTCATCTTGGTATTCTTGCGCTTCAGGGCAGGGGAAAGCAAGTCACAAAGTTCCATGAAAGTGCCCTTACACATGCGAAAGTTTCGCAGCCACTGGGAATCATCCCAGACCTGCAACACTATGCGGTCCCACCAGTCTGTGCTTGTTTCCCAGGCCCAGAATCGGCGTTTCACGGCATGAACTTGCCCCATTACCACCATGATGTCCAAATTGCCAGGGCCCGGCTTTGAGAGAAGTCTGTGTCCATGTCCTCATCGCTCTCATCACCGCACTGCCGTCGCCGCCTCACCTGCTTTTGAAGTTTCTGGTGCTGCATATACTGCTGGATAATGCGCGTGGTGTTTACAGTGCTCAGAACTGCCATGGTGATCTGAGTGGGCTCCATGCTTGCCGTGGTATGGCGTCTGCAGGAGAGCAGAGTGGCAGCGGAAGCGGTCATTCGATGACGACAGTTTGCAGTCCTACTGCACCATCTGCTGCCAGCAGCACCCAGGACGCAACAGTGGCGGCTGAGCTGAGCAGGCTGCACACTTGCAGTGGTATGGTGTCTTTGCGGAAAAAAAGGCACGAAACGATTGTCTGCTGTTGCTCTCATGGAGGGAGGGGTGACTGACGACATGGCTTACAGGGTTGGCTTACAGGGAATTAAAATCAACAAAGGGGCGGATTTGCATCAAGGAGAAGCACACACAACTGTCACACCGAAGTCTGGCCAGTCATTAAACTGGTTTTCAAAGCCTCTATGATGCACAGCACTCCTTGCTGTGCTCTTCTAATTGCAAACAGCCTAGTCAGCAAACAGCACCAGTGAGCTTTTAAACGTCCAAAGGCACATTCTACCACCATTCTGCACTTGCTCAGCCTATAGCTGAACTGCTCCTTACTACTGTCCAGGCTTCATGAGCTATGGGAGCAAGGGGTAGGCTGGGGTAGGTGCGACCGCGCGGTGCTGCCGGCTGGGAGAGCAGCCTGAGGCAGAAGCCTCCAGCTCGCATGATATTCCAGGCAGGACTGAATCTACATTAGATGAAACTTAAAGAAGAGAATGACCTGGAGTCACTCCCATTTATGTCCGGGCGCCCCTGACAGACCTCACCAAAGTCTGCCAGGAGCACCCATGTCTGCTCAGGCGCCCCTGACTGACCTCACCGAGGTCGGCAAGAGCACCCAGGAGACGACGACAACGGCTAGCAGTCATACTGCACCGTCTGCTGCCACGAAGGCAAGGAGCTGCTGCTGTGTAGCAATGCAGTACCACGTCTGCCAGCAGCACCCAGGAGAGGTACGGTGATGGTGAGCTGAGCGGGCTCCATGCTTGCTGTGGTATGTCGTCTGCACAGGTAACCCAGGAAAAAAGGCGAGAAATGATTGTTTGCCGTTGCTTTCACGGAGGGAGGGAGGGGGGCCTGACGACACGTGCCCAAAACCACCTGCGATAATGTTTTTGCCCCATCAGGCATTGGGAGCTCAACCCAGAATTCCAATGGGCGGTGGAGACTGCGGGAACTGTGGGGTAGCTACCCACAGTGCAACGCTCCAAAAGTCAACGCTAGCCTCGGTACTGTGGACGCACTCCGCCGACATAATGTGCTTAGTGGGGACACACGTAATCGACTGTATAAAATCTATTTCTAAAAAATCGACTTCTATAAAATCTACCTAATTTCGTAGTGTAGACATACCCTTAGCCTTGCGTGTTTTTATTTATTTTGCTTGGTAATTTACTTTGTTCTGTCTGTTATTACTTGGAACCATTTAAATCCTACCTTTTATATTTAATAAAATCACGTTTTGCTTATTAATGAACCCAGAGCAAGTAATTAATTCCTGGGGGAGCAAACAGCTGTGCATATCTCTCTATCAGTGTTATAGATGGACAATTTATGAGTTTACCCTGTATAAGCTTTATACAGGGTAAAAAGGATTTATTTTGGGTTTGGATCCCATTGGGAACTGGGTATCTGTGTGCTGGAGACAGGAGCACTTCTTAAGCTGTTTTCAGTTAAGTCTGCAGCTTTAGGGGGATGTGGTTCAGACCTGGGTCTGAGTTTGCAGCAGGCTAGCATGTCTGGCTCAACAAGACAGGATACTGAAGTCCCAAGCTGGCAGGGAAAACGGGCTCAGAGGTCATCTCAGCACATCAGGTGGCAGTTCCAAGGGGGTTTCTGTGACCCACCCCGTCACATGTCCCTCCTACTCAACTGACAGAGCAGTGTTGAGGGTGGCCAAGTGATGGAGCATGTCTTCTATCTGGGAACAGGTGTGTTTCACCCATTTCCTCCCCTCCTTGCTACTCTGTGCAAACCTGACTGGCTGGGAGGAGTGCCACTCCAAAACAAGGACCCAGAATTAACTAGGATCACCTCAGAGGATTTGAGCCTATAAGCAGCTGGAGGACGGGATGGGAAACAAGACCAGGACAGGAGGAAGATTTGGAGAGGGGATGGAATAAAGAAAAGGTAGTAGGAGAAAAAGCAGCAGCTCTGATCTCTGTGCTCACAGTCCATGCCAGCATCAGCATGCATGGACAGGTTGGACTGACCCAGGGGCTGGGGGTTTGCATGGGTGCTGGGCAGAGAGTCTGTGTGTATCTAGCCAGGTGTGTGTGTGGGAGTTATGTGCTGTATCAGAGGCAAGTGAGTCTGTGTAATTCCTTCCAGAGATCTTGACCTGGGGCTACTCCTGGCTTTGCCTAGGTTAGTTAAATATGTTGTTATATTGTTCAGTTTGGTGCTTGTTTCGGGGGTTAATTCTGACCCCATGGAGGGAGGGCCGATGTTTGTGCAGAGACACATGCCTGGGAACGGAGACCACTCACACACCCCCCATCACCACACACACACACACACAAAAGCAGGGTGCGGGATTTTCTGTAATACCTACTTTCACTAGGTCTGAATTCATCCCTTAGTGTCCCAAGCCCTATATGAGCCTCAAGAAAATGAAGTCAGAAGTGTGGGACTCCATCCAGACCAATAACATACAGCCTCATCTGGCCCCTGGTGGGCATTAGGTAGTCTATCTACCATATTTAAAAAGGGTTCTTATTCATAAGTTGTACCCCATCAGGTAAAAAAAATGGCATTTCTGCCACATAAGGTACATATCTTGTGGGCATCACCAGGCTGGATGTGGATGTTTAAATGTTATTGGGGATCCAATCTGAAAAAAATCATAAAATCACTTGAGGAAAATCTAATTTTGAAGAAAATTGGCAGAAGGCTTCTAAATACAATTGATAATGCAACTATGTACTCATAAGAGTACAGATTTGGAAAGTTTGGGAAATATTTCTCAGATGATACATTTTCTGCCTTTTCCTGTACTTTGTTGCCTTAGGCCTAGTCCACACTACCCCCCCACTTCGGACTAAGGTACGCAAATTCAGCTACGTTATTAACGTAGCTGAATTCGAAGTACCTTAGTCCGAACTTACCGCGGGTCCAGACGCGGCAGGAAGGCTCCCCCGTTGATGCCGCGTACTCCTCTCGCCGAGCTGGAGTACCGGCGTCGACGGCGAGCACTTCCAGGATCGATCCGGGATCGATTTATCGCGTCTAAACCAGACGCGATAAATCAATCCCAGAACATCGATTGCCTGCCGCCGGACCCTCCGGTAAGTGTAGACGTACCCTTTGGTTAAAGCAAAAGTCTGTAGTCACACAACCATATGAGCTTGTTTATACCATGTAATACATCAAAATAAACTCACATAAGAAAATGATAAAAGACAACAACATTGTATCAAATATGGGTGAACACTTTTCACAAAGCAATCACTCTGTATCTGACCTATCAGTCCTCATACACAAACCAGCATAACACTTTCAAAAGACGAGCCTGGGAACTTAAATTAATACACCTCTACCCCGATATAACGCTGTCCTCGGGAACCAACAAATCTTACCACGTTATAGGTGAAACCGCGTTATATCGAACTTGCTTTGATCTGCCGGAGTGCGCAGCCCCGCCCCCCTGGAGCGCTGCTTTACCGCGTTATATCCAAATTTGTGTTATATTGGGTCGCGTTATATCGGGGTAGAGGTGTACTTTGATAGATACAAACTCAAGGTCTTCAATAAAGACATTGGATGTATGGCTTATTACAACAATCTGTAATCCGAAGAAGTGGGTTGTAGCCCACGAAAGCTTATGCTCTAATAAATTTGTTAGTCTCTAAGGTGCCACAAGTACTCCTGTTCTTTTTGCGGATACAGACTAACACGGCTGCTACTCTGAAACCTGCTCCCTCTAGCTGCAGCTTGGTTTCTAATAAAAGGTTTCCTGCTCATTCTGGGTGCAGGGGGAGAATTTCCCCATCTTGGGAGTTTCTGATCTCCCAGGGCAGGGAGAAGCATGTCCTCCTGAGCAGAGGCCTGGAACCAGGAAGGTGACTACAGGTGTTGAGTTTGTTCTTCCTTCATTACATCTCTCTAAGGTGTTGGCCAACATGCTCTCTCCTTGCCTGTTGGTCTACAGCCTCCCTTCATAGACATGTTCACCTGCATGTGTCCAGTGGTGATTGAGACATAGACATCTATAGCTCTCTGTGCAGATCTATTCAGTGAGTGTGTGAGGGGGAAACAAGGACTTAACGCTGCTGCTGCTTCTCACATGTGCTTCTAGTGCAGTGTGACTTAAATTAAATTTATTTAATTTTATTTTTTTAGTCTCTTATCTTTGTTTGCAGAATGTGCTGCCCTATGTGCTATTTGGTGCCGCTGGAGGTGTGATTAAAAATACATAAATACATCATATTGACAAGTTTGCAAAGACCCACTTGGGCATTGAAAATGTATTCCCCAGAATGACTCCCTTCCCCTGTTTCTTCCACTATCCCACCCCTACTGTGTTATGCTTATAAGAAGCACACAGGATCTTTTTCACGGGAAAAGGCAATACGCTGCGTTTATTGGAGATACAACTCTTAGCATATGCATTCAATCACACTCACACTGTCCCACCAGTAGATGTAGTTACCAGTACAGAGTCTGGAGCAACCTAGTGGCCAGCTAGGTTGATCACGGGTAGGGAGGAGCCAG
>NW_020664590.1:0-13101 GCF_002925995.2 Terrapene triunguis
GGTACCACTGAGAACAGTCTAGATCCATCCTCTTTGGAACCCCATTTCAGGTAGTTGAAAGCAGCTATCAAATCCCCCCTCATTCGTCTCTTCTGCAGACTAAACAATCCCAGTTCCCTCAGCCTCTCCTCATAAGTCATGTGCTCCAGCCCCCTAATCATTTTTGTTGCCCTCCGCTGGACTCTTACCAATTTTTCCACATCCTTCTTGTAGTGTGGGGCCCAAAACTGGACACAGTACTCCAGATGAGGCCGCACCAATGTCGAATAGAGGGGAATGATCACGTCCCTCAATCTGCTGGCAATGCCCCTACTTATACAGCCCAAAATGCAGTTAGCCTTCTTGGCAACCAGGGCACACTGTTGACTCATATCCAGCTTCTCATCCACTGGAACCCCTAGGTCTTTTTCTGCAGAACTGCTGCCTAGCCATTAGGTCCGTAATCTGTAGCAGTGCATGGGATTCTTCTGTCCTAAGTGCAGGACTCCGCACTTGTCCTTGTTAAACCTCATCAGGTTTCTTTTGGCCCAATCCTCTAATTTGTCTAGGTCCCTTTGAGGCCTCATAACACTCCCTCTTTGGCCAATTTGCATGCTGCAGTTCTATTGGTTGAAATGAGCCAGTGGCATGAGAAGAACTGTGTACTGGTGTCAGGAGATCTCACTAGTAGATGACGTGGCAACTAGATTGTCTCTTGCTGTCACTGCTCTTAAAAGTTCCGTAGTCACATATTCATTCCTTTGTTTTATCCTCTGTTGGGAAAGTTGAACACTTTCCGTGGAACATGGGGACATCATATGGGGCATATGGATAGCTCCTCCCATGCCTAGCACATCACCACTTACTCCTCCAATTTGACACTCATCCCTGCTGACCTTTCCCAGCCCCTTCACATCCCTTCTCACTGCCTCTCCAAAGACATGGCTGCTTCCCCTTTCCTTTGACTCCGCATGGTGCTCCTTTCTGGTACTGGTGGTGTCGAAGGCGGATGTTAGGGAAACTGGTACTATGTAATAATAATATTAGGTGAAGGTTTGGCATAGGGAGAGCCAATATCTCTAGTTTGTAAGGAGTGACCCTACACTCCTGCCTCAGTTTAAGTGTAAAAAAAAATTACAAAAATGTTCTTTGAGTGTCCTCTGCATATTCCCACTCTTGGAACTTGCACTGACAAGTGCAGCAGCATCCTTTCGAATTATCAGATCAAAGAGGCATAACTGACAAGACCTCTTGTAATAGAAGGGCCTGACATCCATTTTGTCTCTCTTTGCGGGCCCAAGCTGTGAATTCTACAGGTAGCACAATGTGCCGGGTATGACAGGTTCGGTCACAGAAACCCCCTTGGGACTGCCACCTGTTGTGCTGGGACTACCTCTGAGCCCTTTTTCCCTGGCAGCTTGGGACTTCAGTACCCTGTCTTGTTGAGCCAGACACACTAGCCTGCTACAAACACAGACCCAGATCTGAACCACATCCCCCAAAAGCTGCAGACTTAACTGAAGACGGCCTAGAAAGTGCTCCTGTCTCTAGCACCCAGATACCCAGTTCCCAATGGGATCCAAACCCCAAATAAATCAGTTTTACTCTATATAAAGCTTATACAGGGTAAATTCATAAATTGTTTGCCCTCTATAACACTGATCGAGAGATATGCACAGCTGTTTGCTCCCCCAGGTATTAATTACTTGTTCTGGGTTAATTAATAAGCAAAACATGATTTTATTAAATATAAAAAGTAGGATTTAAGTGGTTCCAAGTAATAACAGACAGAACAAAGTAAATTACCAAGCAAAATAAAACTAAAACATGCAAGTCTAAACCTAATACAGTAGGAAACTAAATGCAGGTAAATCTCACCCTCAGAGATGTTCTAATAAGCTTCTTTCAGAGATTAGACTCCTTCCTAGTCTGGGTCCAGCAATCACTCACACCCCCGTAGTTACTATACTTTGTTGCATTTTCTTTCAGGCATCTCTTTGGGGTGGAGAGGCCATCTTTTGAGCCAGCTGGAGACAAAATGGAGGGGTTTCCAGGGCCTTTTATATTCTCCCTCTTGTGGGAGGAAACCCCTTTGTTCTCCTGTGAAAAATCACAACAACAAGATGGAGTCTGTAGCCACCTGGGCAAGTCACATGTCTATGGATGATTCAGCTTTTTGCAGGCCGATGACATTGTTTACATGTTAGTTTGAACATTCCCAGGAAAGCTCAGATGTGGATTGGCGTCTCCCAAAGTCCATTGTCAGTTAAGTGTTTCTTGATTGGGCACTTACCGAGAATTGGCTTTTCTCAAGAAGCTGACCAAATGCTTCACTGAGGCTACTTAGAATCAAACAAGTACAAAGCCAATATTCATAACTTCAAATACAAAAATGATACACACATACAAACAGCATAATCATAACCAGCAAACTACAACCTTTCCGTAGTCACCCCACTTGGCCTCCTCTGTACAAGAACTGGTGCAACCATAGGATCCTGGTTGCAACAATGATCTATACAGTCACTGTTTATGTCAATAATGACACACCGGAGATTGATTCCTCCCCTAAGCACTTCAGACAATGAACATGTGCATCAGATGGCAGGAAGACTGCTAGGAGATCTGGAGAGGTTCATTTTCTTTCGCTGCTGTGGTTGGAAGGAACTGAGGCGACAATAGGCATCAAGCCCCTTTTACATCCATACTAACTCTCTTTTGTCCTGCTTTGCTTCACCTTTTCTTTGGAAAAATTTTCAAACATGAATGCCTGGAACTTGCACCACCAGTCTATTGTATTTGCACATATAAATGAGAACTAACTTATAAAATAGGTAGTTGTATGTTCAACTGCCTGTTGTTATGGCAATTATCCAGTCTATCCAAATCGCAGGAAATTGTGGTGTGCTTGCATTTTTCCAGGCACACTTACTGCATGTATGTTTGAAAATGTGGTCTCTCAAATCAGTCTTGTAGGCAGGTATATTCAATACATTGTAATGAAGATTTCAAACTTTTCAAACTGATGCTATAGAAAAAGAAACTATTATAGCCTGCCCTCAGCGGTGCATAGGAGAAATAATTATTGTTCTTAGAGTGATTGGCCATATGGACTCCACTCTTGGTACTCATACACCCCCATGTGCAAAATCAGATTCTTTTGGCCAGTAGTGTCCATTGGGGCTGCGATTGCATCCTAAGTGCCTTTGTAACCAAGGACATAAAGGGGAAAGCAAGCCCAGTTGTACCTCATTTCTTTCTTACCACCCATGGCAGCAAAACCGAACCTCAGCATTGTCCATCTGCATCTTTGTGCACCGTGTGCTACAATTAGTGATAGTCTTTAGAATAGCTAGTTAGTTACTAGTTAGATAGTAGTGTATATTAGTGTTTTTACCCATTGGCATGACTGCTCCCCCCCAAAAAAAATTATAGTCAGATATTTAGATATACACTAGACCCCACACCTTTCGTTCCCCATTCAGGGGCTTTAGCAAAATGGCAGAACTGAAATCCCCTGTATTCAAAGCCTGCTCTCTTGTGACGCTTTAGTAAATGTCACTTAATGACAGACACCCTGTTGGCCCCCCTTTTTTGTCTAGGAGAGGAATAGATTCCTGAGCAATATTCCATATATTGCTCCTGCTCTAAGTGAACTCAGAAAGCTAGAGAAGCCCACCTAAAATTATTCCTCCTGAAGCACTCAATGCAAGCTTCCTCAGACACTGGAAGGAAGGATATAGCTAAACCTCAGGCTTCCGGTCAGTCCCTCTCCATCAGGGCCGGCTCTAACTTTTTTGCCGCCCCAAGCAAAAAAGAAGAGCGCCGCCCCACCTCGCCGTAACACACACCCCCGCCCCGCGCCGGGCCGCCCAACCCCCCCTGCCCCCCCCCCCAGTGCTGGGCCGGGCCGCCAAAGCCCCCCGCGCCACGCCGCTGCCGAAACATTCCCCACGCTGCCCGGTCAAAACAAAAACAAACCCTCAAGCGCCGCCCTGCCGGAAAAAAAACAACCCACAGTGAGCGCCCCCCACCACCCCAACATTGTCCGCCCCTTCTAAGGTGCCGCCCAAGCACGTGCTTGGTCGGCTGGTGCCTGGAGCCAGCCCTGCTCTCCATGAGCACTCTGGTGAGCTGACATTCCACCTGAGCTCTTGAGCTATACTCACCAAGAGGCCCCAGTCATCTGCCTTCATTTTGGCATCACTTACCTCTGATAGAGGTAGAAAGGAGCATTGCTCCAGCCTTGAGCAGAGGTGTAGGACACCTCCTCTGGTACCTGCCAAGTCAAGACACAAATCATCAAACATCCGACTTATCTTGGACTCCACTATCAAAGCGCCAACGGCCTAGAAAGATTTCCTCTGTTGCCCAGTACCAGCTATCAAGAGAGCACCAGTGGTACCCACTAAGTCTGCTGACCACTTTCTCTCAGCACTGACTTCAGTACCCAGCACCTCCAAGAGAACTGATACAAGGTACCAAGTCCCTTCACCCAGTATCAGGGTCATAGCCATGGACCAGGAGAAGTTGAAGTGGCAGGAACCTCCCAAATCTACACCCACGGAGAAAGACCTGAACAATGCCTATCTATTCAGGTGGAAATTATTTTCATTTGCCAGCCTCCGCACATGGCTAACTACTAAAACCTCCTCTCTAAACAGAACTACCTGAATTGGTATAAACTGTCTCAATTTGTGATAAGCACTCAAAGAAGAAATAATGGTTACCTACCTTATAGTAAATGTGGCTCTTTGAAATGTGTTATACACATGGATTCCACAACCCATCCTCTTCCTCCCCCACTACTAGAGAGTCCTTCTCTTCTGGTATACTGTATTGTTGAAGGAACTGAGTGGGGCCCATTATGCCCTTGAGTATGGGGTGAAAGGACATCTAGCAGGCATGGCCCCAGCCCGATACTCAGGGCCGTAGCAACAAAGAACGTGGCCCCCTCCGAACGGTGGCCCCCTCCGAACATATGTCCGGGCGGGGCCCCTTACAATGCAGAAACTGGAATGTGGTATTTATTTTGCCACTTTTAGGGGCCCCCTTCCTTGCGGGGCCCCCTCCGGTCGAACGGTACGGAGGGCGCTCGCTACGCCTCTGCCGATACTACTCCAATCTTGTACGCATAGGGTGCATGTACACCAAGAATAGAATTCACATGGGCAACACATCTTGAAGAACCACAGTTACTGTAAGGTAAAGAACCATTTTTTGCTGAACACATGCACTGAAAATAAACAGCTCTAATTTTAACCCACAGAACACTGGCATTATGTTCTTGTCTAGTTCAGCAGCTCTTAAATTTGTTGGAAGTCTGTGGGAAGCTGGCAAGTCACAAGTTGGTGCTTCTCCTCATATCCAGCTACTCCTACAAATGTCCACATATTGCATTAAAGACAGCTAAAATACCTAAATACTGTCTTACTTTAACTTACTTTTCCATATAAACAAATGCTTTAGTTGCTACAGGGGTTTTATATGATTGTGAATAAGTGGGAAATGTGTCCATGAGACAATCCCTCTATTAAGGTGTGTCCACACTGAAAATTTTCGGAACCCCTGTCCTAGAGTGATTCTCCAAGGTTAACCCTCCTTTTGTGCCCTGTTTCCCACTTCTGCCTATGCCTCACCTCTTCCTCGTGTTGAGAACCAATACAGGGGAAAGACATAGGATTTGGAGAAATTGATATGGTACTCAGAGAGCATCCAGGAAGGTAACAAGGAGATGTGTTAGCAGCATGGGGTGGCTGGCTTACTGGAAAGGGGGAAGGATTTTCCAGTGCTCATTGTAGGGTCAGGAGAGGAAGTTGGAAGAGACATAGTAGAGAGAGGATAGGGAAGGAATGGTCTTGCTATTAAAGGAATGGGATGGAAGCTAGTTATATTTGAGTTCTCACAATTTAGAACCCTTTCAAGGATATGGCAGTTCCCAACTTAGAACTCTCAGGACAAGACACTTCTCATGGTTAAAATGGAAACTTTCACGACAGTCAGTTTCTTTTGGTGCACATTTTTTTATTTTTACTTGTAAAGAGTGCAGATTACCGCGACTGCTTATGAGCTGAGTATGCCAGAAAAGTGTCAAACAAAATGTCCCCACCCCCTACATACCAACAACACCCATTCAGCATTCATAAGGATTGTCTAAAAATTATAAACTCTGATGAAAATGTAAACGATAGGGTGATCATACAACCTGAGTTAACCAGGACAGTCATAAAGCCCCAGTGTCCCAAGAATTTCTTTCAGGCCACCTGAAGTGTTCCAGTTTTTCATTTCATCAAGCAAACCATTTGTTTGTTTATTTATAAGTTCAAAATGGTCAAATGTTATACCAAATACAATTTGTTCTGTGTTTACCAGGAACTTAGTTTAGTGGAATAATGTCTGTTCAGTATAAAGAACAAGATTTGGAATGAAAAGTTGAATGAATGTGGATGCTATCAAAGTTATTTTTTGTCAGTGACATTTGTTCAATGTTTCAGAATAAACTCATTCAGAACTCTAATTTGCTTGGAAAAAATCCTCCACTCTGAAAAATATGCACAAGTTGCTATTGCATTGGAAACTGGCAATAGCAACACCATCATGCATTTTAAACAAAAATGTACTTTTTTCTTTAGTATGAGTATCCTGTTGTGACAGTGTACCCCATAAGGCTTTATGGGGAGGGGGTGCTTATAAATGTATGTATGACATAACTGGAATATGTTTTGGGCTGTATGCTTGCTTGGTTTCTAAGTAAGCTTTGGGAGGCATTTGGTCAGCTTCTTTAGGAAGGAATTCGCCAGGTTAAGTACCTGATCAGGGAACAATGCATCTTGGAATGCTCCAATCCACATAAGAAGTCTTCCTGGAGACATGCAAGATTCCATGTGGGCAATGGCTTCAGCCTGTAAAGACTGAGTCATGCAGGGACATGTGACTTGCCCAGGTGACTCCAGAACTCCATCTTGGAGCTGGACTTTGCATAGGAGGGAGGAGGGGGGTCTCCTCCCACAAGAGAGAGTCTATTTAACCCTGGGGGAGACCCCTCCATTTGGTCTTCAGCTGGCTAAAGAAGGAGCCTCTCCAACCCCCCAGGATGCTTGAAGGAAACTGAAACAAAAGACAGTAACTACAGGGGTTGTGAGAGATTGCTGGACCCAGGCTAAAGGGAGATTAGCCTGTGAAAGGGAGCATTCTGGAACTGGTGAGGAACTTATCTGTATTTAGTTTGATTAGGCATAGATTTGCGCATTTTATTTTATTTTGCTTGTGACTTACTTTGTTCTGTCTGTTACTACTTTGAACCACTTAAATCCTACTGTCTGTATTTAATAAAATCACTTTTTATTTAGTAATTTACTCAGAGTATGTATTAATACCTGGGGGAGCAAACAACTGTGCATATCTCTCTATCTGTGTTATAGAGGGCGAACAATTTATGAGTTTACCCTGCATAAGCTTTATGCAGGGTAAAACGGATTTATCTGGGTTTAGACCCCATCGGGAGTTGGGCATCTGAGTGCTAAAGACAAGCACACTCCTGTGAGCTGTTTTTGGGTAACCTTGCAGCTTTGGGACAAGTGATTCAGATCCTTGGTCTGTGTTAGAGCCAGACAGGAGTGTCTGACTCAGCAAGACGGGGGTGCTGGAGTCCTGAACTGGCAGGGAAAACAGGAGCAGGGGTAGTCTTGGCACATCGGGTGGCAGCTCCCAAGGGGGTTTCTGTGATCCAACCCGTCACACCTGTGACCCTAAAAAATAACCGTATAAAAGTAACTTGGTTTTTTACTTTGAAAATAGGGTTCTCTTAATGAGAGATCTGTTACACTTCAAGTGTTCTCCTTATGCCTTATATAACACCCTAGCAACATAAAAACATAATTAAAAAGGTAAGTGTTGATTTTTGGTGGTTTCTATGTTTAAGATAAAATTATTTTAGAATATAACTACCATCTTCCTTTAAATAATCACGATCAATATTTGTCATGTTTTGGCCTCTGTCATTACTTTCCTGAAGGGAAGTTGCAATTTAATGACAATAAATGTTAGTACAGTATTGGGCTGCATTGTTTGTTTTATGATGGTTTGGGGGGGGAGGGAAATCTACTCTGAAACATTCTAATAAAATCTAAAAATCCATCATTACTATTATGTTTGTTGTTTTGTCATTGAATGCTCAGAAGTGTGGTAGGTGCCATACATTCTGTATTGTTTTGTTTAAACTTACAATTAATCTACTTGTTGTGGTTTTTAGAAAAAAGCAAGGATCCTTTATTATGACTATGGAGACATTATATTTAAGGAACATGAAATGCCACAAGGAATCCACCTAATTATTTCTGGAATGACAAAAGTAAGTTATGTTTACTGCTCAAAATGTATTGTGAAATTTCCAGTTGGTAGTCTCAAGGGAAATCAAATGCTGGAGTTATCCTTTTAAACTCTATTTGAAAATTTTCAAAGTTCACCTTAATTAAATTGTCTTCCTAGATCCTGGAATTGTGTACCTGCAACGTGAACTCTGGAATAATTAATAGCAGTTTGTCTTGTTGAGGCTGTGCATTTCAATACATGCTCAATGATGTGGAAAGGTTATAAAAACGCAATGCTAAATTCCTATTTTTTCCATCTGCCAACAAATCTTACAACTGCTGGTCTTGTTATTATTCTCTTTCAGAAGTCAGGGTTTTTCTGCTTACTTAGAAGTTAGTACTAACTGTTCTTGGGTAAGGAGCACTCTTCTAAGGGGTATATAGCTTGTGCCACCTTTCCACCTGAAGGTTGAGGAGCTCCCCTACTGCTGAGGTCTTCAAATCTGACCAAATGAGCAATCTTAAAATGCTCTCTAGAATTTCCTTAGCCTCTAAACATTGTATGTAAAAATCATAATGTGTTTTTTTTAATCAATTTATAACACTGTGTCCTTAAAATTATAGAGAAGGGCTATATCCTTTAGTATGTCATTATGATATCCTGTCATCTCCACTTCCTTTTTCAGGGAAATCTTCTCATGAGAATTTACCTAGGCAGAAGTTGCCTTCACAAGGTTTTGCAAATAAAAGAACATGTTCCATCCTCTCATAAGGTCAGGGAGTTTTGTCTTAGGTATTTTCTCATGCAAAGAAATGTTGGGGACTTTTGCAGATACTTGATCTAAGACAGGGGTGGGCAAACGACGGCCCGCGGGCCGGATCCGGCCCACCAGCCATTTTAATCTGGCCCTCAAGCTTCCGCTGGGGAGTGGGGTCTGGGACTTGCCCCACTCTGGTACGCCAGCCAGAGAGCAGGGTCAGGGTCTGCTCTGTGTGGCTCCTGGAAGCAGCGGCATCTTCCCCCTCTGGCTCCTACGCATAGGGGTAGCCAGGGGGCTCCGGTCCGCATGCTGCCCCCATCCCAAGTGCTGCCCCCGCAGCTCCCATTGGCTGGGACTGGCAGCCAATGGGAGATGCAGGGATGGTGCCTGCGGATGGGACAGCCCTCAGCAGAACCACCTGGCCATGCCTCCGTGTAGGAGCCAGAGGGGGGACATGCCGCTGCTTCCGGGAGCTGCTTGAGGTAAGCGCTGCCCCAAGCCTGCACCCCTGAGCAACCGCCTGCACCCCAAACCCTTGCCCCAACCCTGATCCCCCTCCCACCCTCCAAACCCCTCAGTCTCAGCCAAGAGCACCTTCTTACACCCCAAATCCCTCATCACCAGCCCCACCCCCAGAGTCCGCACCTCCAGCTGGAGCCCTCACCCCCCACCCCACACTCTAGCCCCCAGCCTGGAGCACCCTCCTGCACTCTGAACTCATTTCTGGCCCCACCCCAGAGCCCGCACCCTCAACCAGAGCCCTCACCCCCTCCCATACCCCAACCCCAGTTTTGTGAGCATTCATGGCCCGCCATACAATTTCTATACCCAGATGTGGCCCTCGCACCAAAAAGTTTGCCCACCCCTGATCTAAGAAGTCTCAGCAGGTTCCTTAATAAATAAATAAATAAATAAAAATTATTCCTATATGGTGACCCTTCATATCAAGCCTATAAGCTTCCTCAGGATTCACTTTCAGGATACCTTTCCTCTCAACCTAATAAAGGACTCTCACAGGAAATATTTTAGATTTTATTAGTGTAATGATCAGCGCAGTTGCTCTTTAGTTTTAGAATCATAGAAATGTAGGACTCGAAGGAACCTTGATAGATCATGTAGTCCAGTCCCCTGCACTAAGGCAGGACTAAGTTTTATCTAGACCATCCCTGACAGGTTTTTGTATGACCTGTTCTTAAAAACCTCTAATGACAGCGAATCCACAACATCTTTAGATAATTTGTTCCAGTACTTAGCTACCCTTACAGTGTCTAACCTAAAACTCCTTTGCTGCAATTTAAGCCTATTACTTCTTGTCCTCTTTTCAGCAGTTAAGGAGAACAATTTATCATCGTCCTCTTTATAACAATTTTTTAAGTACTTGAAGACTCTTGCCATGTCCCCCTTCAGTCTTTGCTTCTTTAGATTAAACAAATCCAATTTTTTCAATCTTTTCTCATAGGTCATATTTTCTAGACCTTTCATCATTTTTGTTACTCTCCTCTGGACTTTCTGCAGTTTGTCCACATCTTTCCCAAAATGTGGTGCCCAGCACTGAACAGTGCTCTAGCTGCGGCCTTATCAGTGCTGAGTAGAGTGGAAGAATTACTTCTCTTGTCTTGCTTGCAGCACTTCTGCTAATATATCCCATAATGATGTTCACTTTTTTGTTTTACATTGTTGACTCTCATTTAGTTTTTGATCCACTATAACCTCCAGATCTTTTTCTGCAGTACTGCCTCCTAGGCGGTCATTTCCCATTTTGTATGTGTGCAATTGATTATTCCTTCCTAAGAGTGGTACTTCGTATTTTTCCTTATTGAATTTCATCCTATTTATTTCCAGCCATTTTTCTAATTTGTCAAGATCATTCTAACTCTGTCCTCCAAAGTGCTTGCAATCCCTCCCAGATTGATATCATCCTAAAACTTTATAAGTATACCCTCTATGCCATTATCCAAATCAATGATGAAGATACTAAAGAGAGCCAGACCCTACACAGATCCCTGTGGGACCCCACTCAATATGCCCTTCCAGCTTGACTATGAACCATTGATAACTGCTCTCTGAGTATGCTTTTCCAACCAGTTGTGTTATAGTAGGTTCATCTAGACTGTATTTCCCTAGTTTGCTTATGAGAAAGTCATGTGGTTGTCACGGAGTCACCAGGGCGATGCTCTGGAACTACTCCGTATGAAGCCAGCCAGGACTCTGGGGGAGCATGCCTCCTCTCTCTGAGCATACTGTCACCAGGGTAAGAAGCTTACACAGCTTCAACCTTCCTGGGTCTGACCTCGGAGCATTTAGCATCCCCTTCCACACCGTGCGCTTCCCATGGCGAGTCCGCCCGGGCGGGGCTCCTGGGGAAGCCAGAGGGCTCTGCACCCCAGCTCCGCAGTCAGCAGTGACTCTCAGCCAGCATGTGGAACAGAAGAGTTTATTAGTAGACAGGAACACAGCATAGAACAGAGCTTGTTAGCACGGAAATCAGTGACTTTCAGCCAAGTCCATCTTGGGGAATGCAGGGCCAGAAGCCCTGGACTCCCCCTCTTCCAGTCCCCCCAAGCAGACTGCCAGCTTCCAGCAACCCGACCTCAGATACCCCTGTTGCTCCTCCTCCTTGTCTTTGTTTCATTTCCCGGGCAAAGAGTCACCTGGTTGCATCCCCCTTCTGGGTCTCAGGTTATGAAGGGCACCGGTCATAGCATAGGTGCAGGCAAATGGAGCAGCCTCACCTGCCCCAGAGGTCTCAGCCAAAGTCACACACCGCTATTCCCACCACCAAGGTATTGGTGCAGCACACAGGGAAACGGAAACATACACAGTATTCATGCAAAACAGTAAAACTCACATAGGCTCAACAGTAAGACACATACAACATAACAAGGGAAAATCCCCATTTTGTCACAGTGAAATAGTATCAAAAACCTTACTAAATTTTAGATATATCACATCTACTGCTTCTCCCCTAGCCACAAGGCTTGTTACCCTGTCAAAGAAGAATATTATGTTGGTTTGACATGATTTGTTCTTGACAAATCCATGCTGACTGTTACTTATCACCTTATTATACTGTAGGTCCTTACAATTTGATTAGTTACTCCATTATCTTTCCGGGTATTGAAGTTAAGCTGATGGGTTTATAATTCCCTGGGTTGTCCTTATTCTCCATTTTATAGATAGATAGGTACTATATTTGCCCTTTTCCAGTCCTCTGGGATAGAATCATAGAAGATTAGAGTTGGAAGAAACCTCAGGAGGTCATCTAGTCCAACCCCCTGCTCAAAGCAGTACCAACTCCAACTAAATCTCTTCTATTCTCCTTGAGTTCTCAAAGATAATTGCTAATGGCTCAGAAATCTTTTCAACCAGTTCTCTGAGTATTTTAGGATGTATTTCATCAGGCCCTGCCAATTTGAAGACATTTAACTTGTCTAAGGCCTTGTCTTCAAGTACAGCTATAGTGGAGTAGCTGCACTGGTGCAGCTGCACCACTGTAGTGCTTTAGTGAAGAAACTACTACACCGATGGGAGAGCTTCTCCATTGGCATTATTCAACTTCCCCAAGAGGCAGTAGCTAAGTCAACAGGAGAAGCTCTCCCATCGACATAGCACAGTCTATCTGGGGGGGGTTAGGTCTGTATAACTATGTTGCTCAGAGTTGTTGATTTTTCACCCCCCCAAGCGACATTAGTTATACCAATATAGGTCTGTAGTGTAGACCTGGCCTAAGTAATTATTAACTTGTTCTTTCCCTATTTTAGCCTCAGATCCTACCCCATTTACACTGATGTTCACTATGTTAGTTGTTCAATCGCTGCTAACCTTTTTGGTGAAAACTGAAACAAATAAGTCATTTACCACTTCAGCCATTGCTGCATTTTTTGTTACTGTGTTTCCCTTCTCATTGAGTAATGGGTCTACTCTGTCCATAGCCTTTCTCTTGCTCCTAATGTATTTGTAAAATGTTTTCGTTACCCTTTATGTCCCTAGCTAATTTAATCTCATGTTGTGCCTTGGTTTAGTGGACATACTCCAGTCTTTCTCACTGGGAA
>NW_020664590.1:13111-19920 GCF_002925995.2 Terrapene triunguis
GTAGAGACTGTCCGGTTTGGTCAATGTACATGGCAGAGAGGCATTGCTGGCACATGATGGCATATATCACATTGGTATATATTGGTATATATATAGTCTCTAAGGTGCCACAAGTACTCCTGTTCTTTTTGCAGATACAGACGAACACGGCTGCTACTCTGAAACAAGAAGACCATGTCTCACTTTAGGGCTGGGCAATATAAACAGGAAGAGGAAGCTGAGCAAGAGAGAAGGAAGTAGAAGCCATGCAGGCTGCTGTGGGTGGTTGTTGTTTTCCCTCAGGCTAAAAGAGAACAGCCTAACCAGAGGCTTTGTTTGTGAACTTTAAGTTTGGGAGCTGAACCAGGGTTCTGAGGTGAGGACTTTATGAACTGCTAATTTGAATTACTCCTCCCCTGAAGTCTTACTAAAAGAGGACATGCTGTTTTGTTAGCATGTGTGGGCTTCTCCCCCTTCTTCCTCAGGCTGTTTAAATTAACCTATGTCCACTCCATCCAGGGAAAATTAAGGTGGGGCACATCTGCAGCACCACATTGGGCCTAGGGTGACCAGACAGCAAATGTGAAAAATCAGGACGGGGTGGGGGGGTAATGGGAGCCTATATAAGAAAAAGACCCCAAAATCGGGACTGTCCCTATGAAATCGGGACATCTGGTCACCCTAATTGGGCCACATGGGAGCATGGAGGGATTGCCTGCACCTTAACAGGCAGCCAATAAGAAATCCTGCCAGAATACATAAGCATCATGGTACAAAGATTTAAAGAGACTAGCTTTATTGGGTTGAAAAGTTTACTCATCGGCAAGCCTACAATTCAGGGTTACCAATTACCAAGCCTTGACAGCCTAAAATGATTTTCAGGAGCTACAAGAAAATCCAGTCTTTTGTGGACAAGCTCCTGACAGACTTGAAAGAAGAGCTTGGGTCTCTGTTCTAAAGGTGGCTAAAGCAAGCCTCCAGGCAGTTCTAATGCAGCAGACACCACCACCAGATTGATGGCAACAGCAGTCAGAATAAAACACTCATCGTTGTTTCAGGGGGTCAGACTTTCCCCATGAGATATTGGTGCCAGTGGAAGACTTCCCTTTTGAAGGGGCAGAGCTGGTCTGAGGTGACCCTTCATACTTTGAAAGATTAGTGAGCTACCCTGCATTCTCTTGGGATCTACACACTGATCCCTAAAAGGAAGCACATGAAACAGCCATATGTACCACAACAATTAGCTCTTCTTCCACCAATGGCCTTTTGAGCCTCCCAGAAAGAGACAATGATTCCAGAGGTGGCAGATAACCTGCAGCCCCATCTGACTTCACGTAGCTATTTGCTTCTTAGAATCATCCCTTTTGACAGGACCTTTGAGAGCTTGAAACTGACCCCGGCCTCTCATTCCCCCCTTTTGGGGAATTGCTTAGCCCAGGGGTTCTCAAACTTTTGTACTGGTGACCCCTTTCACATACCAAGCCCCTGAGTGTGACCCCCCTTATACATTAAAAACACTTTTTTCTATATTTAACACCATTTTAAATGCTGGAGGCAAAGTGGGGTTTGGGGTGGAGGCTGACAGCTCGCAACCCCCCATGTAATAACCTCGTGACCCCCTGAGGAGTCCCGAGCCCCAGTTTGAGAACCCCTGACTTAGCCCTTTTCTGCTGCCCTTTTCAGTCACCACAGACAAATGGGTTTTGAACACTGTACATTGAGATATTTTCCTTCAAGTGATTGTGCACGTATACATTCCATTGTAGGCGTATGTGTGCCCAATGCACTCGAGTTAGAGACTTTTGCCAGTAGTACCATTAGGCAGCTTATGCACTTCTGCTTTCCTCGTGCTCTCAGGTGTGGGTATAAAAGGAGTGCATTTTTTGCCTCCCTTTTAGTTCCTTCTCACCGTCTGTGCCCTGAGTTGGAGCACCCCGTAGCATTTGCTTCGGTTAGTCAGCATCTTTAAAAAAAATTGTATATATAGTTATAGTTGTATTTAGTAGTAGTCAGTAAGCTAGTTAGTGATACTTGTAGTAGTTACCTGGAAGATTTTATTATGAAAAAATAGCCAGGTTTTAAGCAGTGTGCCATGTACAGGGCAGTTATGCTGTTACAGATAGCCACAAGAGCTACTTGATTTGTCTTGGTGAGGGCTGTGACGGGTTGGATCACAGAAACCCCCCTGGGAGCTGCCAACTGATGTGCCAAGACTACCCCTGTTCCTATTTTCCCTGCCAGCTCAGGACTCCAGCACCCTGTCTTGCTGAGCCAGACAGTCCCGTCTGCTCCAACACAGACCCAGGATCTGAATTACTTGCCCCAAAGCTGCAGGTTTACCTGAAAACAGCTCACAGAAGTGTGCTTGTCTTTAGCACTCAGATGCCCAACTCCCAATGGGGTCTAAACCCAAATAAATCCGTTTTACCATGTATAAAGCTTATGCAGGGTAAACTCATAAATTGTTCGCCCTCTATAACACTGATAGAGAGAGATGCACAGCTGTTTGCTCCCCCAGGTATTAATACATACTCTGAGTTAATTAATAAGGAAAAAGTGATTTTATTAAATACAGAAAGTAGGATTTAAGTGGTTCCAAGTAGTAACAGACAGAACAAAGTAAGCCACCAAGCAAAATAAAATAAAATGCGCAAATCTATGTCTAATCAAACTGAATACAGATAAGATCCTCACCAGTTCCAGAATGCTCCCTTTTACAGGCTAATCTCCTTTTAGCCCGGGTCCAGCAATCACTCACACCCCCTGTAGTTACTGTCCTTTGTTCCAGTTTCCTTCAAGTATCCTGGGGGGGTGGAGAGGCTCCTTCTTTATCCAGCTGAAGACAAAATGGAGGGGTCTCCCACGGGTTTAAATAGACTTTCTCTTGTGGGTGGAGACCCCCCTCCTCACTCCTATGCAAAGTCCAGCTCCAAGATGGAGTTCTGGAGTCACCTGGGCAAGTCACATCTCCATCCATGACTCACAGTCTTTACAGGCAGAAGCCATTGTCCACATGGTATCTTGTATGTCTCCAGGAAGACTTCTTATGTGGATTGGAGCATTCCAAGATGCATTGTTCCCCAAATGCTTCCTGATCGGGTACTTAACCTTGCGAATTCCTTCCTAAAGAAGCTGACCAAATGCCTCACAAAGCTTACTTAGAAATCAAGCAAGTATACATAACTTTGAACACACAAATGTTGCCTGCATACAACTAGGATGAACATAACCAGTAGATCATAACCTTTACATAGATACGTTACATGGCATATGTAGCAAAACCCTATTCCAGTTATATCATACATACATTTATAAGCACCCCCCCATAAAGCCTTATGGGGTACACTGTCACAAGGGCCATGTGAGGGACAGATGCCATATTTGTAACTCCTTCCCTACCAGGACTAAAAAACAAAGGGATTTTTGCCTCAAAGTTCACCTTATGAAAGAGGCAATGCATCCCTCATTGAAATCAAGTCCCGACCACAAGGCAGAGGACTTGGAATCAATGAGGAGAGTTCCTCCAGTTGCTTCTGATTCAAGGCACAAGTGTGGAGAGAAATGTCACTCTTCACTATCAACCTTTTTGAAGTTCTCCAGGCATTCCAATGCTGACAAGCACACAAAGTCTTGGATTTCTCCTAGAAAGTCTTCTAGTAAGTTCTCCGGTACTTGTTTGAGACATCACAATCGAAATACTCACCATTTCCATCTGAGGCAGTATAGTTAACTCAGGCTCCTTGGAGGCTGTCGAAACCGATGTCTTCACCCTTACAAGGTCCTCCTTCCATTTTCTACCTGATGCAGGGCCGCCCAGAGGATTCAAGGGGCCTGGGGCAAAGCAATTTTGGGGGCCCCTTCCATAAAAAAAAGTTGCATTACTATAAATACTATATTCTCGTGGGGGCCCCTGCAGGGCCTGGGACAAATTGCCCCACTTGCCCCCACCTCTGGGCGGCACTGGATCCAGGCTGCCTTGGCTCTGTTGGCCCCGTCGGCATCAATACACGTACCTGTTCCAGTGTATCGGTTCCTTCACAGACAGCTCAATCTCTCTGATCCATTATGTCAGCACCACCAGCACCAATCACATCATTGATGTTCTGACCACCCCGATCCTCGGTTTGATTGGAGCCCAGTGTATCTTCCAGACCACCTGGAACCCCAATGGGGACTGCTCCTCCCTATTCTGAAGAAACCTACATTTATTCTTCAGACTCTGAAATAAAGGAACCTGTATCACCTTCAGGATCTTTTAGACCACCTTACAGTTTTGTACCAGGGTTACAGGACCTAAAAAACAGGACTGGTTTTCCTATAGGGAAGCTCCAGTGTGGTGTTCCCCACCATGGATGGTTCAGACTATGTAGTATCCTCCATGGCCTTACTGCTATTGGGTTGTTCTGAGAGACTCTAGACCTCCATCATAGTCACACTCTAGGGAAATTCTCCTCCTCCCCAGTGTAGTAAACCTCTTTCCAGGATCCTGCTGCCATCTCTGCACCCATTGTATTGGATCCTCTGGAGGACAGAGAATTGACGGAGGAACCCATAGATGTCTCCCCCATCTCATATTTCATCATCATCTTCAGATGTAGCTATCACTCCAGAATCAGCATCTTCCCCCTCCCCCACTTTCAGAGGACTTCAAGCTCTTTCAGGACCCTATGAGGAGGGTAGCTTCTTCCCTAGGAATACAGGCGGAAATTATGCAAGAAAACCTGCACACCTTCTTTGATATTTTACAGACTCCTGCCCCGGGAAGGGTTGCCCTTCCTATCAATGAAGGTTTACAAGAACCAGTGAAAACCCTCAGGGAGATCCTGGCCTTTACCTCCTACAGCCAAGTGAGGGGACAGAGAATATCAAGTCCCTCATCAAGATCTCAGCTATCCTACCCAGTTCCAGATTCCTTGGTGGTCACACCTGCTAACAAGCAGTCTCCTCAATCCTATCCTAAAGCCACCCCAAAGGATAAGGAATTTTAGAGACTAGACTTGCATGACCAAAAGGATTATTCCACTGCCACTCTTCAGATGAGAGTGGCTAGTTACCAAGCTCTTCTGTCTAAATATATTTTTATTAATCTTCTAGTAAGCAAAGATACTGCAGCAGCAGTGTTGAGGGTAATTCGCTACTATAACCTCAGGAGCCACAATGATGTCATGGGCAACATGAGTTGTTTTGTGGAATTGGGAAATTAACTAATA
The DNA here is from genome assembly GCF_002925995.2 of Terrapene triunguis. Classification (NCBI taxonomy): domain Eukaryota; kingdom Metazoa; phylum Chordata; order Testudines; family Emydidae; genus Terrapene; species Terrapene triunguis. The sequence goes on from NW_020664590.1 coordinate 18,301, forward strand.
GGTATTGGTGATGTGGAAAAGGAGGTTAAGTAATTGGGTAGACTCTTAACAGCATTTTCACAGCCCTTGATAGCAGTAGTATGAAAAGGTATGCCCCATAACTGATCAGTGGAATTTTATCTGAGTCCCAGCCCTATCCTCTGGACAGCACATGTGTGTGGAAATTCATGGGGGGGACATCATCTGAAGGAGCTGCAGTGATAATTTTATATTGTTCTGGTAAAAGGAGCTGTAATGATGTTAGGTAAAGAGGTGGTTTGAGGATAGTCTGTATAAAAGGGGAAAGGAGAGACAACAAATAAAAATAATATAGAGCAAACCCAGGTAAATTTTTTTCCCAAGAGTAGGGTTAGGAAATGGAACAGACAATACTAAACAAGTAAAAGGCGGGGGCGGATTGGTAGGTAAGATTTGATGGAGAATTCTTAAAATAATAAGTTTATAACAGTTTACATGATTCAGAGCCTACAAGTTGTGCTCATTGCAAGCCATTGTTGTTCACATAGAATTCTTTTCATAGTTCTTTTAGGGCATGGACCCTATTTGTTGCTACTAGTTTGGACTTTCTTGACTGAAAATAACATTATTGGCCTTACCGAAGAGCAGGTCTCCCCATTCTTTATATAAGATCATGTTCCAAATGGGAATAACATCTGATCTGTTGAGAACAAGTGTCCCAAATAACTCTTTCTTCCAAATATCTCTTGTATAGCAGTGATGTAAAAAATGGGAATACTCAACAGTAAGGTAAAGTCAGACTGTATGTGCATTATAAGATCACTGTCATACTTAAGGATAACTGGGGGGGAAATAAAGGTGTATTGTTTAAAATTCCTTTCAAATGCAACAAAAAAAAAAAGCATCAACTTTAGAAAAAGAAAAATGCACTTGTCAAAGCTTTCTCCAGAAATTGGATCATGATAATATCTAAATTGCATAAAGCCAGTAAAAAATAGATAGTTCCCCAAATTGACTGGTAGCAAACTGTAATCTTACTTAGACATCTTCATCCTTCACTTTGCATTGATTATTATCCTTCGTATTGTAGTCAATGGCTTTTATGATAAATCTCTAGTCTCAGTCAAAAATTCAGAAGGGCATTGTGACCTAAAGTAGGTTTTGTTGTATTGTACTGAATTTACTTTTTCCTACACACCATTCTAGGTTATCAGATTGATAAATAAATGATGAAGTATCCTTGCATACTAGGGCTGTCAAGTGATTAAAAAATTAATCACGATTAATCGTGCAATTAAAAAAATTAATTGCGATTAATCACACTGTTATACAATAATAGAATACGATTTATTTAAATATTTTGGATGTTTTCCACATTTTCAAATATGTTGATTTCAATTACAACACAGAATACAAGATATTTACATGCCAGATGCGCTAAAGATTCATATGTCCCTTCATGCTTCAACCACCATTCCAGGGGACATGCGTCCATGCTGATGATGGGTTCTGCTCGATAACAATCCAAAGCAGTGCAGACCGATGCATGTTCATTTTGATTATCTGAGTCAGATGCCATCAGCAGAAGGTTGATTTTCTTTTTTGGTGGTTCAGATTCTGTAGTTTCCGCATCAGAGTGTTGCTCTTTTAAGACTTCTGAAA
>NW_020664591.1:0-11198 GCF_002925995.2 Terrapene triunguis
AGCTATCCCCCTCCCTTTTATTTATTACAGCATCCATAGAGATGAGGCATTTAATTAACAATGAAGCATTATTCACATATCCAAATCTTCAACCTTTATAATTCTGTGTTTGTACCATACCTGTGAAACTACTCCACACTATTTCAGAGGAGGTGAAGCTACTCCACCAATGGAATGGCCACATTTGCAACCTTGTCTGGAATCAGGCATCTTCCTACATCCTACCACTGAGTATATGGTGGAAAAAGTGGGATGTATAGATGTGCCACTCAAGTTAAATTTCTCCAATATGGTTATGACAACTCAATGCCCCCACCAATATAATAATTGGTTTAATACAGAAATTGAAGTACAGCTACAATTTTGGAAAGGTTTCCAAAACCCTTTAATAAAGCAACAAGGATGAGAGAAAAGAAGCTCAGGCCTTGGCATGTCCATATGGAATACAGCAGATACTGAGAACCTTAAACTTAAAATAAACAGCATCATCAATGGGGTAGGAAAGGCAGTAAAAACTGTGGGAGGTATTAGCAACCTGTTGCTTAATCAACATGCAATAACTATTGATAACATACATTTGATTTCTCAAGGGTTTGAACATCTCAGTGCTATTATCCTTTCAATTATCAGTAGTTTGGAAAATAATCATAGAATCATAGAACTGGAAGTGACCTTGAGAGGTCATCTAGTCCAGTCCCCTGCACTCAAGGCAGGACTAAGTATTCTCTAGACCAACCCTGACAGGAGTTTGTCCAACCTGCTCTTAAAAATCTCCAATGATGGAGATTCAACAACCTCCCTAGGCAATTTATTCCAGTGCTTAACCACTCTGACAGTAAGTATTTCCTAATGTCCAACCTAAACCTCCCTTGCTGCAATTTAAGCCCGTTGCTTCTTGTCCTATCCTCAGAGGTTAAGAAGAACAATTTTTCTCCCTCCTCCTTGTAACAACCTTTTATGTACTTGAAAACTGTTATCATGTCCCCTCTAAGTCTTCTCTTCTCCAGACTAAATAAACCCAATTTTTTAAATCTTCCATCATAGGTCATCTTTTCTAGACCTTTAATTATTTTTGTTGCTCTTCTCTGGACTTTCTCCAATTTCTCCACATCTTTCCTGAAATGTGGGACCCAGAACTGGACACAATACTCCAGCAGAGACCTAATCAGTGTGGAATAGAGTGAAAGAATTACTCCTCATGTCTTGCTTACACCACTCCTGCTAATACATCCCAGAATAATGTTTTCTTTTGTTGCAACATTGTTACACTTTTGAATCATATTTAGTTTGTGATTCATTATGACCCCAAGATCCCTTTCCACAGTACTCCTTCCTAGGCAGTCCTTTCCCATTTTGTATGCGTGCAACTGATTGTTCCTTCCTACGTGGAGTACTTTGCATTTGTCCTTATTGAATTTCATCCTATTTACTTCAGACCATTTCTCCAGTTTGTCCAGATCATTTTGAACTATAATCCTATCCTTCAAAGCACTTGCAACCCCTCCCAGTTTGGTATCATCCACAAACTTTATAAGCGTACTCTCTATACCATTATCTAAATCATTGATGAAGATATTGAACAGAACTGGACCCAGAAACGATCCCTGTGGGACCCACTTGTTATGCCCTTCCAGCATGACTGTGAACCACTGTTAACTACTCTCTGGGAACAGTTTTCCAACCAGATTTGCACCCACCTTATAGTAGCTCCATCTAGGTTGTATTTCCCTAGTTTGTTTATGAGAAGGTCATGCAAGATAGTATCAAACACCTTACTAAAGTCAAGATATATCACATCTACCACTTTCCCCCATCCACAAGGCTTGTTACCCTGTCAAAAAAAGCTGTCAGGTTGGTGTTGTGATCAAAGACACCCACACAGTGATTTTAGTTCAAAGACTCAAGCCTGAGGCCAGTTTATTGACATATATACCAGTGCACTGGGGTGCAGTCCGAAGACTGACACCCCGAGTACCGCTCGCAGGAGGCTTTATTGCATTAAACCGCAAGCAAAGTACAAACAATACATCATGAGTTAAGAAATTAGGGTTGGGGTCAGTCCCTCCCCTAAACCGCGAGTTAAGAAACTAGGGTCGGGGTCAGTCCCTCCCCTAAACCACGAGTTAAGAAACTAGGGTCGGGGTCAGTCCCCTCTCCCCCTTCTCCCCTGGTAGCTTCCTCATTATTTTCCGAGAAGTGGGTGTTTATTTGGGTAGAGGGGCGCTTGGTGGTTTTCCCCAGGGGTGGTACTTGGCACCAGTTTGGGTACATTTCTCAAGACATGTTATTTTCCGGGGTCTTTTGGTTAAAGATTGGGGGGGGGGGATTTCCATGGGATGCCTAAAGAGGATCTATGATTGGCTATTTTTGCAGATAGCTGGAATCACGGAGTGGGTCACAGATCACCCAAAGGTGGGGCCTTCAGATTCACAGCTCTGGCTATCATAAAAAGAAGGCCCCCCTGCTCTATTTCCCCACAATTTCCCTCCTCTGATGCCCTATAGGCATCACTACTATCATTAAACAAAGGGGCCATAGGACAGTATTCGGATTTAGAAATGACACTAAGGTGGTCGATTTCCGGATCTGAGGGACAATATAGTGTGGGGTGGGGAACATCTGTGAAAATAAAAAAAACTATGATTGGCTATTTTTGCAGATAGCTGGAATCACGGAGTGGGTCACAGATCACCCAAAGGAGAAGGTGCATGAGTTAAGAAATTGCATTTAGCTAAAGTTACCTATTTCTTCACACAAGTGGTTATTATATTTCATTAGTCATGAACATATTTCATTAGTGCTGCTGCTGGGGCTTTTTTTTTTTTTTATTCTTTCCCTCCTTGCCCCCCTCCCCTCCTCTGGTCATGACCCTTGACCGAGTTTGGCAGGGAATTGTGCAGTCTAGTCTAGTTCAGGCCCTGGCCTGGGCCCTGGCCTGTACTGCTTTGTGTAAGGGTAGTTAGCATAACAGATCTCTGTTGGAGGGTATTATTTTGGGGCCTTCAGATTCACAGCTCTGGCTATTAAAAAGAAGGCCCCCCTGCTCTATTTCCCCACATTGGTTTGACACAATTTGTTCTTGACAAATCCATGCTGACTGTTACTTATCACCTCTTTATCTTCTAGGTGTTTGCAAATTGATTGCTTAATCATTTGCTCCATTATCTTTCCGGGTACAGGAGTTAAGATGACTGGTCTGTAATTCCCTGGGTGGTCCTTATTTCCCTTTTTATAGATGGGCACTATATTTGCCCCTTTCTAGTCTTCTGGAATGTCTCCCGTCTTCCATGACTTTTCAAAGATAATCACTAATGGCTCAGATATCTCCTCAGTCAGCTCCTTGAGTATTCTAGGATGCATTTTATCTGGCCCCGGTGATTTGTCTAACTTGTCTACGTATTTTTTTACTTGTTCTTTCCCTATTTTAGCCTCTAATCCTACCTCATTTTCACTGTCATTCACTATGTTAGACGTCCAATGATGTTTCGTTGGCAGTGTCCTGTGTAGCCTATGGAGACAGAGTAATTGAAATAATCAAACAAAGTTTGCTACAAATGAGGCTACAAAATTGGCCCTGCCTATTAAATCTCACAGCTATTCTAAGACAGATATAGGAACAAGGCATAGAGAATGTGACCCCAGATTTCTTACAATTTGCTAAATTTGATAGGGTTTCAGTCCTGAACAGTGATAACAGTAAGAGTATTATTTATATTATGATGGCTATTACATGGTGGACTCAAGCCTCAGTTAAGGTATATTACGCTAACAGTATGGGAACCTTGAGAAACAACACTTATGTGCAACATTATCCTAATGTGCGCCTGGTAATAGAAACAGCTCTGGAAATCATCCAGGCCTGCTGTACAAAGAATAATGTGTGGTGGTTGTGCGAGTGCTATGCTACTATTGACATTAATAATACCAAAAAGAGCTGGGCTCAATTGGTACAAAAACAATTGGTCAATGAGGTAGTACAAGTAAACGATGTAGTTTGTGCATTGGGATATTTTAATTTCACAATGCATGGACAAAGCTGTCCTGGAAACACCACAGGATTCTGTGAAAAAGGTAACCGATACAGTCCAAATTGGAACTCATGCACTCTGGCCAGCAAGTGGCATAAGCACTCTCACTGAACTCATCACCCCTCCTGGTAACATCAATGATCTGGTCAAATTGTTTCCCCCTGTTATGCAATTACAGTCAGATATCCATGATTTGGTAACACGAACTAAAGCATTGATACCCATAGCTAACCTAATTCAACAACAAACAGAGGAAATAGAAATAGTACAAGAGGAGAGGGAAACACCTTGGTGGGCAATTCCAGAAGATGTTACCCTGCACCCAACAGTCAGAGCACTCAGCCTACTACTGATGGTGATACAGGCAGTAACTGTGATTGCCCTAATAGGAATGTGTTGCTATCTGTGATATCCAAATAAAAGGGCTAGATTACAATATCAGATCAGAAAAGGAATGGCTTTGGCTATTAACAAACCCATGGTAGTGGATAAGATTTATTTATTAGGGATTTCTATGTTATTCAATGCGTTTTTATATTTTTATGTTTGAGTATAGGCATTATATGCGGAGTCACTTATATCACATATATGTAACACATATAACACACACATATATAACATATATACTATGCATATATTACTTCTATACTAATTATTTTAGGAATAGGGAAGTGCCTTCAAGGCTCGATCATAAAATTACACCCCTTAATCAAAGTCCTGGACCTAACATTCCCAGGCCCACTATATGGCACTAACGGTCCACCGGTCATACGAGGGAATGTGCAGACCAAGGGACAAATGGGGCATGAATGATGGATGGTAATGTAAGGTGACCATCTAACAGTGTTTAGCCCACTAGGTCATCTTCAGTTCATGCACTATGCTTTTCCGGGAGGATGGGTAAAACATCCTCCCCATAAAAAAGTCAAAAAGTAGGGGAATGTAGTAGAGAGAGAACCTGGAGCATAGGACCTGGTGCAAAGCCCAAGGCCTGAACCAAAGTCAGCAAAAACCATGCTATAAAACAAAACCAGGTCTTGTCATAAACCAAACGCTTGTTTGAAAGATCACTGTCCGATACATAAACTTGGCAAAAACATGAGTGGCATTGCTAAAACACAGACACTACTAAGAAGTCCTAGGCATTGAGTATTCATGAAAACACATTCCAGAAAGCTAGTACAGGTACACCCCAACCTAGAGTTATGGCATAAACATAATTCTGGGAGATGGCACAGGAACACAACGACCTTGAATAAGACAAGGATAGGAGGACAGGGTGATGGGTGGAGATGTTTTGTTTGAACCCAAAGGTACAAGGTTTAGGGTCGGTAATGATGTCAGGAGTGTAATACGTAACTTGTTTGTCAATGTATAAAAAATAAATCATAGGAGAGGCACCTTTGTCCAGCTGAGGGGACAGTGGAAAGTCCTGCTGCTGATTTAGCTGGTACCATTGTGACAAGCATACATGTTTTACTGTACCTGTAGACAAGGATCCAGGGAGCTAGGACCGTGCTTCATTGACAATAAACCTGGCAGAACACCTTCACCACCGAACCGAGTCTGTGGTCTGTTTCTAACATTCAATGTTGTAAACAACTTGACCTATTTTTCATAGTTATTGTAACATTTTATGAACTTTCACATACATTTTACATTTGAGCTCACAATAAGGGTATATTTTGTAGGACTAATAGTCACAACAGACACCACAGCAGAGTATCCTTTAGTCCAGTGACTAAGTCACTCTTCTAGGGTCACTGAAGTTCACATCCGTGCTCCCCATCAGGCCGAGGGGAAAATAAACACAGGTCTCTCACATCTCAGGTGAGTGCTCTTACCACTGGGCTAAAAGTTATGTCCTTGGCATACTCTATCCACAGTGTGAATATAGCCCTTTGTTTCCTTTGCTTTTCTGTGAAAAAGCGCCCCAAAACAAAAGTATGTGTTTTGGGTTGAATGCAATATTTGGTCAACTTTTTAAATTTGCTTACATTATTCAAACTTTGACACAAACCAATTTTTTTCTTAAAAAATTGGAATTGCCAATGAACTGAAAAATCAGTTATTCACCTATTTCTATTTATTAGCCCTTTGTCCTTTCATGTTTCCTTTTGTCCTTCATTCCTGCTCTCATTGCCTTCTTAACCTCATCCCTTCATTTCCAGGAATAAATCATTGCTTAACCTTATCTGTTGTTCCTTGATTTCCTGTAATGGTATAGATGTCATAGGGGATGTGTATTAGTTTATGTACCCAGCCAGTAGGTGGAGGTCTCAAACACAAATAACCCAGGTCCCATTGCTCTAAGGTGGATGACCAAGCCCGTAAAGAGGGAGGAATAAGTAGCCCAACCACCCTTTGGGATCAGGTTGCCCCAAGAAAGGCTACATTTTAATGTAGTCAAAAACTTTATTTTCCATTACTACCCCCCACACACAAATATGTTTTCCACCTGTCCTAATCATGAGTCAAATTACCTTTGTACTTCCTCCAGATTTTGACCAGTTTAACTTCAATGACTTCTCTGGAGTTTCTAATGATCTACATGGTTGTAAAAGAGGAGAATCAAGCAATAGACTTGGTTTGGGCCCAGAACCAGAGCTGGAAGAAATCATTGTAACTTCATTAGAATCAATCATCCAGATCCCCAGATGGTGTAAATCAGTCACAGCTTCACTGGAGTCAGTGGATTTAATCCACAGCTGGTGTCAACTGATGTAACTCAATTACAGTGACTGAAGCTACATCCATATGCACCAGCTGAAGATCTAGCACAGTATATTCAAACATGCCACTCATACAACCGCTGCCTCCATCTTTGTCACTTATGGAAGAACCAAAGAAAGAATATCTAGAGAAAGAGAGAGTTGGAGAGAAGACTCTTGTCAGCCATAATTCCCGTTCTCAAAATGTCATCATCACAGCAAACCAAACTCTGCTCTCAAATCCAGCAGTAACTCCATTCACTTCAGTAATGAAGTGTTGTTGAGACCAAGTTTCCCTACCACTCTTAGGGCAAGATTCTACCCCGTGGACTCGCTAAGTCAGATGCCTAGGTGGGATAAATCAGGGTAGCCCCACTGAAGTCAATAAATGCACATGCATTTCCATGCACTATCTGGTTCAGTGGAACTTCATGTGGACTATGGCATTAGTCATTGTGAACAGAGCTATTTGGGGATTTTTTTTTTGTTCCTCTGCAAAACTTTGACCCCAAAAAAGTATTTGTTTTCAACATTTTTTTCTTCAAATGTCCCCATGGTCTTCAGCCAAAATATATTGGATTTGGGGCTTCATTTTTTTTTGGTACAAACCAGCCCCCCTAAATCACTGAGACCAGATATTTTGCTCAGAAATTTCTATTTTGACTAAAAGCCATTTTTCATCTAAAAATGTTTCTAGCAAAAGGTCTCCACCAACTGTAATTGCCAATAAAGGTTGAAAACTGGCCCATAGGGACACCGCCAGCTTTACACTGGTCTAACCTCTTTAATTTCACAACTCCTGATTTATTCCAGTGAGGACAGAACCTGCCTGGTACAAAGTAGGAGCCAAATGTGTCCTCCCACTCCCACCATCCACAGGTGCGAATGGCTGTATGAGACACACTTTTCATGGACTGGGATTGGAGCAAGTGCTTCTGCATCTCCCATTTTGCCAATGTGCAAAGTGGAGATTCAGTTCAACATGCAGGATAGCTCCTGCCGCCAGAGGTCAAGTGGACACCTGGTTTGCCTCTTTCCCTATAAATCTCTCGGGCCCCAAAGCATACTGGACTAGAAATGCTATAGGCCAATTTCATATGGTTTTGTTACCTTTCTTGTGGATGTCAAGATACCATGCTGATAAATGAGAGAGAGAGAAAGAGAGTCAGAGAAAGAGAGAGAGAGATTGTCTATGGAGATAGATAGATCAATAGATAGATCGATAGATAGATAGACTGACCATCTGTATAACATACCAAGAAGCACACCTGTTTCACTGTGAATTCCATGCTTGGTTCATAGTTTGAAGTTCTGACAAGGTCCCAGGGGCACACTGAAGAGAATTTAAAAACATCTGCTCACTCTGCTCACAGACATTTGGAACTCTCAAAGAGGCCAGTCCATGTGCTCCAGAAGAAGGTGAGGCATATCTGCATTTCAAAAGGGCTATGAACATTTCAAGTGCTAGGTAGGTTCCTCTCCTGTTGAGGTGAAAAGAAATGTTCTGCGTGTGCCAAATTCTGTGCTGAATAACAGCAGTGTTAATCTTTTGTATCTTCATAGAAATCAATACAGTTCCTCCAGATGAACACTGCTATTACTCTGCTACCTCAAATACTCCTGATTTACACCACTTCAACTCCATTCTCTTCAGTGGACAGATTTATAATTCCTCCTGATTAACAAGTAAGTATCAATAGGGTCAGAATCTGAATTATCACTTTGAGTAGGAGCTGGAATGTTCCTTTGTATTTTCGTCCTACTTGTTAGGCATTTTGGGAAGCAGAGGTCAGATATTTTCCATTAAAACATTTTTCAATGGAAAACAGGGGTTTCAAAAAAAATCACAGGATGTGTTTGCTTTCCTCAAAAATAAATTGATTTTTTTTGGCCAGAAAATTGAATTTTTTCAGGTTTTTGATGAAAAGTAAAAACATGTTTGATAAAATTTTAGATGAGAATAGGGTGACCAGATGAGAGGAGGAAAATATCAGGACACAAGTGGGGGAGGGGTAGGATCGCCAGCAAGGAAAAAAACAAAAAAAGGCAGAGTCCTGATTTTATCGGGACGTCTGGTCACCCTAGATGAGAACTAAAAATGTTCTTTTTAGCTAAGCTTTCCATGGTTTAAAAAAAAATTCTGACAAGGTCTAATTTTTTATTGGGTTTATAGTCCTTACTCACGCTGAATTGCACTTTTGCCTCTAATCCTATTCCTTTAACGGGGCAGTTCTCATAAGTGAAGCTGTGCAAATCATCTAGTTTTTGGTTCATTGGCTGAACCAAAAACATCAACAAAAATCAGTTTGGGTCAGTGAAATGAAAAACAGAAAAAGAAAAAAATTCAGTTCAAGAGAAAGGTCTTATTTAACCAGAAACAACACATTTGATTTTGTTTTCCAGATTTTCCAACCCCCTTTATTATTATTAAATTTAATCAAATTAAGAAATGAAACTTTGTTTTAAAATGAAAAATCAAAACATTTTGTTTCAACTGCTCTCTCTTTCTCTCTTTTCAGCTCAAACTATTTGCCAAATTCTATATGAATTCGGCAAATAGGTTTGGTTGACCCAAAACTGCATTTTTCAGTGAATAAAATATTCAGCTGAAAAGTTTTGCCCAGCTCTGCTCATGAGCAGGTGCTACTCAGAATTAGTGAGGCTCTGCAACTGAGGACTTTGAAACCACTAGTCCAAATCATCAGCTGGTGTAAATCAAAGTTGCTCCACTGACTTTAGATTATACCTCAGTTGCTCAAATTAAAATCTACTGATGATGTTAAAAGAGGAGGAAGGACCATCCTGTGGTTTGAACTCTGTCTTGACCCTCAGGGGACATGGATTCAGTTGCCTCTTCTGCCTCAGATTTGTTGTGTGACCTTGGCCTGGTGAGTTAGAGCCAAATTTTCAAAGGTATTTAGGCTCCTAATGATGCCGATAGGTACCTAGTTGGATTTTCAAATGTGCCTAAGCAGATTTGGTACCAAACTCCCATTGGTTGCAATGGGAGGTGGATGCCTACCCTGCTCAAGAACTGTTGAAAATCCCACTGGGAACCTATCCGCATCTCTAGGTATCTAAACCCCTTTAAAAACCTGGCCCTTAGTCTCTCTGTGCCTCAATTCCCCAGCTGTAAAAAGAGGATAATAGCCTTCCCTGCGTTGCAGGGTTGTTTTGAGGATAAATGCATTGAAGACTGTGAGATGCTCAGATACCGTAGCAATGAGGGCCATATAACTGAGTGGATGCATGGAGCAAAGCACAGGAGACCCTGGTTCATACTGTTTGCGCATCATTTGGATCCAATCCTTTCCTTTACTCACATGAGTCATTGCACTGAAGTCATTTGACTAAAGTGATGCACTTGCATACATGTTTAAAGGATCAGGCCCTTTGGCCCCTCATATTTGGCATGAGAGAGAAGCAGCAATTTTGTTGTTGAAATCACTAGTGGAGATCTACTAAAAATGGATTCTCTGTTTTAAACAACTTAAGGCATCCATCCTGAAAACATTTACCCAGGTCACTTAACTCATATCAGCAGCCTTTGGAAACCAGGGCCAGATTTTAAAAGGTATCTAGGCATCTCCAGTTGCAGATAGGCACCCAGATAACTCAGATAACCTGTGTAAGTAAAATTACTTAAGTGTTTGCAGGAACATGAATAAGAATAAGAATCTGATTACTGTATGGCATCTACACAGTATAGTTAAAGTTCTTTGAGTGCTCTGACTGCGCATTTCCATACCTTAACATATCTGGATTCCTTTTCAGCGGAATCTTAATTTCCTAGTTTAATTTCCTAGATTTGCAATGCTTTTTTGCAGGGATAATTATAACATACCTGTGATGTTTGTTACCCTTAAGTTGCTGACATATATTCTAGTGGTAACTGCATATTAAGTTATTATTATTTCAAATATTTATATTTTGAAATGAGAAAATCTGCACTTTCTCTCATATTTTTACCTTCCCCTCCTTTTAGTCCACTTGAAAAAGCAGGGTAATTTAACTTTTAAGGAAAGCAACAAAAAGCTCCTTTTCTCTATTCATTTACTTTTTCCCACTGGAAAAAAAATAAAAAAAAAAAAATAGTGAGAGAAAAGATGGGGAAAAGTAGAATGCTTTAGTTTTCTTTTGTTTGGTTTTCTCTACAGGAAAGATGTAAAAAAAGTTTTCAAAGGGGAGGGAAAATATTTTTCCCTACCACTTCCTCTCTTTTCAATTTCCACCAAATTCCTAACTGGAAGAAAAGGGTGAAAAATACATTTTAAAAGAAAAGGAAAGGGGTGGGTAATATGGAAATTTGAAATGAACATTTTCCAAAGAAAAATAGTGTGGGCAAAAAAAATTAATGAAATGAAAACTGCCCATTTTATTTCTAATGTATTTGGAAGACAACTGACTAACTAACTAAATTAACCCACAATGGAATACATACATTTTCCCCCAGTATTTT
>NW_020664591.1:11208-13155 GCF_002925995.2 Terrapene triunguis
ATTGTCCTCACATTGGCTGACCCTGCCCTTCATATCCCCATGTATTTCTTCCTCAGGAACCTCTCCTTCCTGGAGATCTGCTACACATCAGTTAACATCCCTAAAATATTGGCCAATCTTCTCTCAGAAGATCAGACCATCTCTTTCATTGGCTGTGCTGTGCAAACCTTTTTCTTTTTTTTCCTTGCTGGGTCAGAGTGTTTTCTCCTGGCCTCAATGGGCTACGATCGCTATGTCGCAATATGCAAGCCTCTGTACTACTCAGTGGTTATGAGCAGGAAGGTATACACAGGGCTAGCTGCCGGATCCTGGCTCAGTGGACTCCTCATATTCTTTGGTCTGACCGTCATGGTGTTCACCCTACCCTTCTGCCATTCCCATGAGATTAACCATTTCTTCTGTGACATCCCCCCACTGCTGAAGCTGGCCTGTGGAGACACCTCCGGCAAAGAAATGGCTGTCTTCATCATGGCTCTGTTCGTTGTCACCTTCCCCTTCATGCTGATTCTCATGTCCTACGTCTGCATCATCTCCACCATCCTGAGGATGCCCTCAGGGGAGGGCAGGAGGAAGTCCTTCTCCACCTGCTCCTCGCACCTCCTGGTGGTGATGCTGTCCTACGGCTCTGCTTGTGTTATGTATCTGAAGCCCAAGTCATCCTACTCACCAGATACAGATAAGTTTCTCTCTCTGTCCTACTCCGTCATCACACCCATGCTAAACCCCATTATCTACAGCCTGAGGAACAAGGAGGTGAGGGGTGCCTTCTGGAGAATGATGGGGAAAAGAAGGTTCTGTTGAATTAAGAAAATGGATTAATTGTAAATGTCTCTGGTTCAATTCTTTGTCTTCAACAATGAAACTCCTTAAGGTGCGGCTTCTGATCTCGTAGAGATGAGGTTAATTCTGAAGTAATATCACCAAACTCAATGGATTTACTACAGATGGGTGGGAAATGCTTTTCCCATTCCATTTTTTTTAATTAAAAAAAATGAAAAAATTCCATCCTGAATCCGGAGGAAAAGTTAAATTCTCACAAAAATTTGAAATAATAATAATAATAATTAATAATGTGCCAATTGAAACATTTCATTTTGATAATATAAACAATTTTTGTTTTGTTTTTGACCTTTCATTTTTTTAAAACTTTTTATTTTTTTGGTAAAAATTAATTAAACTTTCTAAATGAAAAAAATAATTTTGAACCCAGAAATGAGAACTTTTCATTTTAAAAATATCAAAATGGGACATTCTAACAATTTTTAAATCTTTTTTTTTTTCAAATTTGATTTGAATCAGGAGATGTGTCAAAACTGATCCTTCCCCAGTTTTGGTTTTAACAACTAGGTGTTTTCTGACAGAAATTTTTTGTTGGAATATTCCTGGCCAACTCTAGAAGTTCCATTGGTGTAGATTTGGAGGGACACTAGTAACAATGTTCAGGTAGAGGGGGGAATTGAACCTGGGTCTCTTACAACTCAGTGGAGTCCTATAGTTACTAGGCTAAAGATTATCAGAGAGCTTCTGGGCTTTTTGGGAGTCCTTTGCCTTGCTTTTCTCAAAATGCTGGGAGATTGAAACAAAATGAAGCAGACTTTTTTGGTTTGCACAAAACTATTCAGCAAATTCAGTGGGACTATTTGTGTGTGTGTATCTATTCACTAATGTGACCAAGGGGTTCTGCATCCCATTCCCTGAGCCATGCAGCACTTAACTGTTCTGACGGTTCTGCTAATAGCACATGGGCCAAACTTACCCCTGGTATAATCCCACTGCCTAGAGTAGCATTATTCTGGTAACAAATGTGTCCCCCTGACGTTTACATAGAACTGGTTTCCCCTTGATGCCCTTTGGAGTTAATAGCTGTTTTGTTTCTACTGAAGAAGAATTGCCTTGGTCCCAAAGATATTTCCACCACTTGCTTCTCTGGGACCCAATGGGGCTGAG
>NW_020664592.1:0-12809 GCF_002925995.2 Terrapene triunguis
CTCCAAAGTAGGCTAAGGAGTTAGACATCCAAATAGCAAATCATTTCCTCTCCCTAGACTCCTTTGAAGATGATAGCCATAATGTATAATTACCACAAGAGGGCAGTGGAGGTGAAAGCATGGGAATTGGCCACCCATCCTTAAACATCACCAATAGATGGTGTGGTGGGGCGATGACTCACTGGTGTGGTGCCTCCTGCTGGTCGTCCAGGGAATTAGCTCTTCCAGCCCGGAGCGCCCTCTGCTGGCCGGTTTCTTGCCTGCCGCTGGCCCCTGTGTCCCTCGCGGACTCCTCTGCAGCCCTAGTACCTTTTTGGCCTTTTCTCAAGGCCTGCAACCTGGGGTTTTACTAGACTGGAGCTCCCCAGCTCCCTCTGCCCTTCCCCAGCACTGCTCCACCTCAGATACCCTCCCCAGCTACCAGGCAGCCAGGTCCTTCTCTCTCAGGAAGCTAGAGAGAGAGTGTGTCTTTTTGAGCTCCTGGCTCTGGCCCTCAGCCCTCTTATAGGGCCAGCCGTAGCCTGATTGGGGCATGGCCCCACCTGTGGCTACTTTCCCCCCATCAGCCTAGCTTTTCCCCCATTTTAGCCCTCTCCCAGGGCTGTTTAAGCCCTTCAGGGCATGAGCGGGGTGACCACCCCACTACACACTGTCCCCCTTAAGAAAGCTGACGGGGGGGCGGAACTCCCTTGCAGCTGGGCCCGCCGGGAATCCCTCTTTTGCCGCAGGTTGTCCAGTGTGAGGAGCAACCGGCCTCCCTCCTGAAGGGTTCGGGTGCCCACTGTAGCATGCTCAGCTCCCGCATGGGTTTCCCTCCCTGTCTGCGTCTCCCCCGAGGCCTGTCTCGCTCTCGCATGGATTCCCCTTTTCATCTGGGGTCCCTCTGCTCCCGAACCTCTCCCTTCTGGGGCCTTGTTCCTTATCACCTCCTCCTTCAGGGCAGTTTCGGACCTGGCCCGATCATCCGGCCTCCCCCTCCTTTTCTGGGGGCTGTGCCTTGTTAAATGGCACTTGGTGTGTCGGTGGAAGCACCTTCTGTGCCTTCCCTTGGCTACAGCCCTTCCACAGTTTGTTTTTGGCTTTGCCCTTCCTTCAGGACTAGCCTCAGCCCTGCAAGTCCCCTGAGGGCACTCTCTCCTTATGTGCCCGGGCTCCTTACAGGCCCAACAAGTTCTTGACCCCCCTGTTGACCTCACAAGGGGTGCGTTTTCTGGGTGGGACCTCCTTGCTCCATCTCAGAAGGGACACTCCCCCTTGTAGTGTCCAGATTACCCACAGGCGAAACAGTTTTTAGATCCAGGCCCTGGCCTCCTGACCTTGGTGCCTGGTCTCTTATATGGTTCAGGTGTCCACCCCGGCAGGAGTCGGAACAACCCCCTGTGCTGCTCAACAATATGGGCCACCCAGGCCCTCCAATAAAAGTCCATTTTCTCCACCCTCGGGCGCTCAAGTTCCAGATCTGGGCAATAGTCCCACAGTCCTTGCCCTGCCCCTTGTATCAGGGGTGGACCACAATTGGCCGCATTCTCCACCACTTGTGGCAGGGCGATGACTCACTGGTGTGGCACCTCCTGCTGGTCATCCTGGTAATTAGCTCTTCCAGCCCGGAGAGCCCTCTGCAGGCCGGTGTCTCCTGGACCCCGGTGCCTTTTACCTCAGAGTTCTGCCCCCAGCGGTAACCGACAATCTGGGTCTCCCCAACCAGGGGAAACCCCAACCCTCTATCCCCACCTTGCCTCAGTGGCTACTGCCAGTCTCCATCTAGCCACCGCTCACTGGGGCAGACTGCAGTCTGTATACCACTCATCATCAGCAAGCGAGGTTAAGACCTGCTGCCTTTACCTGTCTCTGGGCTGCCCCTCTGCAGCTCTAGTACCTTTTTGGCCTTTTCTCAAGTCCTGCAGCCTGCGGTTTTACTAGGCTGGGGCTTCCCAGATCCCTCTGCCCTTCCCCAACACTGCTACACCTCAGGTACCCTCCTCAGCTACCAGGCAGCCAGGTCCTTCTCTCTCAGGAAGCTAGAGAGAGAGTTTGTGTTTCTGAGCTCCTGGCTCTGGCCTTCAGCCCTCTTATAGGGCCAGCCGTGGCCTGATTGGGGCATGGCCCCACCTGTGGCAACTTTCCCCCAATCAGCCTAGCTTTCCCCCAGTCCTAGCCCTCTCCCAGGGCTGTTTTAAGCCCTTCGGGTCATGAGAGGGGTGACCACCCCGCTACAGATGGATACACAGGTTAAGGAATGAGAAAGGAGCAAATAGACTGTAAGATGGCAGGAAAGAATAGGAGATGAGACAAAGGAAAAGCTATATTGTATAGAGCTGGGTAAAATTTTTCAGACAAACAGCTGATTCACCGAAAAATTAACCTGATACATTTGTGAATTTGAAACAAGGTTGCAAAATAGTTTCATCCAAGGCAAAGGGGGAAAAAAGGCTAAATTCACAAAGAGGCCCAGGGAACCTCATTTACTTCCAGTACCATTAACACAGTGATTAGGGATCTCACCTGGCACATGGAAGACATTGGTTCATGACCCATCTCTATCTGTTGTAGAGCAGAGATTTGAAGTTTGGTTTCCCATCTCTCAGGAAAGTGCTTTAATCCCTGGGCTATAAAGTAGTTTGAGGCAGGGCTTTCTCAGTCTCTCCTCTTGAAGCTGTTCACTTTGTATAAATCAGCAGCACCTCAGCATCAGCAGATACACATGTCTATAATGCAGCCATGGCAGCGTATAGAATTGGTTTCCATCTTAAATAGTTCCTTGCAAGTCTTCTTCCTTCCACAAGAGTCAGTATGGGAGAGTTAAGGTTTCTTTACTCCCACAAAATTGCATCTTCCAATCTCATTCTTAGTCAGCCTCATGCTCTATTTCCTTTGACCCCAGATATAAAAAGCTTCAGTAAAATCATAAATTCTTCTGCAAGTTGAACATGACTCCACCATGGCAGTCATCTTCTCAACTGATGCCAGACTGCAACTTGCTGGGGTAATCTAAGTATCTCCTCATTTGTGACAAATCAAACAAATGGAAGTTAAGAATACGCTGTAACTTTCGACACAGAAAATTGTTTAGTTTCCTCTCCTCAGCTGTGTTTAATGGAGATGTTTCTTCTGCATATAACCTAGATGTCATCACAACAAGATCTAAGACTTGTTTCTTAGTTGTCATATAGACATCCTGCTACCCAAACAGGGGCCTTTGAATGACGCTGAAATGCCATTGACACAAGACCCATCAGACTTCTTCAGATATAGAACCTCCTGCCATCAACTGACTACCCAGATAAGTAAGACTATTCACCCATTCAATGTTGTTGCTGTGATGGGTTGGGTCACAGAAACCCCCTTGGGACTGCCACCTGATGTGCTGAGACTACTTTTAAACCTGTTTTCCCTGTCAGCTTGGGACTCCAGAACCTTGCCTTGATTGAGCCCGACACGCTAGCCTGCTACAAACACAGACCCAGGTCTGCACCATGTCCCCCAAAACCTGCAGGCTTAACTGAAATAAGTTTAAGAAGTTCTCCTGTCTCTAGCACTCAGATACCCAACTCCCGATGGGGTCCAAACCTTATACAGGGTAAACTCATAAATTGTTCGCCCTCTATAACACTGATAGAGAGATATGCACAGCTGTTTGCCCCCCTCCCCTCCCCCAGGAATTAATACATACTCTGGGTTAATTAATAAGTAAAAAGTTATTTTATTAAATACAAAAAAGTAGGATTTAAGTGGTTCCAAGTAATAACAGACAGAACAAAGTCAATTGCCACCCCCCTCAGCCGCTCTGGGATTCCTTGGATTTCCTGCCCCAACACACCGTGGGATCCACTTTTCCCGGGGTCACCCAGCAGCCGGTCAATCATCCTCCGGGGGGACCAGTCCCCGGAGGGCGAGCCACACAAAGCTAATCAACACAAAGTAGGAAATTATCAATGCAAAGCAAAAGAATTTAATGTATTTCTCTTCCTCGTCGGGTATTAACACATAGCAAAGGAATTCTTTATCCCCATCAAGACAAGGATCGGGCCCCATAGGGTGGTCCAGCCGGCCTCCTAGCCTCAATGAACACAGCAGGAGAGACCGTCCTCAGACCGATCCACGAGGCCCACCACGCCGAGGGAACCAGAAACCGTAATTTACACTCCCTCGCTCTGTCCGTGCACAGCCTCTCCTCTAATTGGACAGTGAGCTATGCCCGGACATAGGGAGAAGGTATCAAATAGCCACCTGTCAGTTCTCCTACCCCTAAACCTCAGGCCTTTCCGCCCGAGTTACAAACAACTCTGTGTCAGTTCCTCTTGAAACCCTAGCTTATGAGACAATCAGAGAACAGCATAGCAGAAAGCAAGCAATTGTGCGTTAGCCAGCAAAAGGCAAGCATCAGGCAAATGAGTCTGACTCCTGCAAAGTTCAGATCACAGCGTACCCGCCCGGACCCAGAGCCTACGGGTAACTCCTCACCGAAGCCGAAATAGAGACAATGGTCTCTTACCTGGCGCCTGGGGTCGGTGTGGAAGCGGTCCGCAGTCCTCCAGCTCGGAGGGATATCGAGTGATCCCGGATGAGCCCCCAAATTGTCATGGAAAAAGTAACCCACGCATTGATTTTAGTTCACAGACTCAAGCCTGAGGCCAGTTTATTGCAATACATACCAACGCGTTGGGGTAGCAGTCCGAAAACTACCACCCCAGCACAGCACGCAGGCTGATTTTATTCCTTCAAACCGTAAGCATAGTACAAATAATACGTCATTTGCAAGAAATAAGAGTTGGGGCCTGTTCCCTTTTCCCGATACCTTCCTTATCAATTTACGAGAACTGGGTGCATATTGGGTGGGGGGTTTCTTGGCGGTTTCCGCAATGGGTGATACTTGGCACCAGTTGGGATGCTTTTCTCGGCAAGGTACATATTATTTTCCGGGGTTTTACCATTAAGGGCATAGGGGTTTATTAGAGGACGCCCAAAGAAGATATATGATTGGCTAGTTTGGCAGTAAGCTGGAACTACAGGAGAAGTTGGCCTTTACTAGAAGCAATTTCTTCATGTAAGCTGTTATTATATTTCATAAACAAGCGGTTATTATGTTGCTGAGGCCTTCCACATTGCTCCCTCCCCCTCCTTCCTCTGGTCATAACCCTTGACCGAATTTGGCAGGGAATTGTACAGTTTAGTCTTGTTCAGGCCCTGGCCTGTACTGGCTTTTGTAAGGGTAGTCAGTATATCGAGCATCTGTCAGAAGGCCTGTGTTCGGGCCTTCTGTGTTACTCTGGCTGACATAAAGGAGGCCACCCAGTTCTTTTTCCCCACAGTATTTTAGTCTTAAGGTAAATCACTACCAAGAAAAATATATAAAAAAGAATAAAAGAAACCTATACAACAAGCTTACCAGAGATCACCCCAACTGCCTTGTGGGCTTTGGTAAGAGCTGTCCTTCAACCCCCACTCAGGGAGTTTCCTGTGGATTCATGTTCTTCACACCCTCACCTCAGAACAAGAACAATGCCTGACTCTGAGAGTGACTTATTTATCGAGTGTGTCTCTTTGGAGAGACTTTGCATATGTAATAAGCCAGACAATCTCTGCCCAAAGTGCAGCTTCAAAAGAAGGGTTTCCAGGTGAGTCATTTGCACAGGGCCGGCCCTAGACCAAATGGCACCCCAGGCAAGAAGCATCTTTGGCCCCCCTCCATTTATTAATCTTTTGAATACCTTATTTTTTATTGCATTTGTACCACATTTCATGACTTTGGTGCATGATTTGCATGGTTGATTTATCCCTGTCATATACGATGATACATTTGCACACTAGGATCTGTAAATTTGTATTTTGTCACTAACAACAAAAACAGCACCCTGAGCCCAGTGCCCCCCAAGCTCTGGGTCACCTGCCCCTAAATTTGGCCCTGCATTTGCATTCCCTTCCCCCCACAAAATGTCCTAGGACATCCACTTCACTCGTATTGTCCCCAATAGTCCTTTAAAGTTCCTAATAGCTCCCAGAGATTGCATTATTCATGACTTCCTCCTAAAGAATCTCCATGCAATCCTACAACAGTACATAAATATTTGCATTTTTAATACAACAAATTCCAAAGATGTTAAATTTAATTCAGTAAGGTTTTTCCAGGATATTACAGGATATTGTCATTCCTGTCACAATGGCAATCTTGCAATATAGTGTCTGAACCCCTGGCTGCACTTATTCAACTCAAATCTTCTAGCCTTATTCCCATCTATATGGAGTTGGGTCTTCAAGCTCCTCTTATCCATTCTAGTCTGTCTTGAATATATTTCCTCTGAAACCAAGAAGCTAAACAAAGTTTTACTATGACATCCATCCATCTAATTTTGGGTCTTCCAACACTTCTCTTACCCTCCACTTCTAAATTTAACTCTCTCTTTCCTATATGTTCTCCCAATTTTCTTTTTGCATAGCCAAAACCTCTAAACCTGGATTCCCTCAGCTTATATATATATATATATATATAATTGGTACTACCTTAACACTTCCCCTACTTTGTTTGTTCTGAACATGTTCCATCCTTGTAACTCCAACCACCAATATTAAAATTTTCATTTCCACTGTATTCAAGATTTCCTCCTTTCCCTTCTTCAGTGCGCAGAAATTCAGAGCCCTGTAAAAATGCAGATCTAATTACCATCTTGTAGACCTTACTTTTCAATTTGGTTGGCTTAGTGAAAACTCAAATGCTCATATAAATATTCATATAGTGATCAATCCCCCAAAAGGACTACTCCAGTGCATAGGATGAACACATGAATAATCATATTCCAATTAAGTGTGACTATGGACCACTGCCATGATTCGGAATCTGTCTGCAGGATTGGGATCATACACAATCTTGATTGGGCTCAATCCCTCACAAAGTAGAAAAGAGGAAGTTCTGTTAGTCTCCGTTGGAGTTCTGAATGCAGACAGGCTGTAAGGATATAACCATTTAGTCTAAACACTCAAGTGCATGCAGTATCATAGAGAAGAGATGCACAGAAACATAATAGATTAATGAAAAAGCCCATTCAACCAAGTTATACATTCTTTCTATAGGATTTGCATAAGGTGAGGGTGTATGTTTGGTGAACCACTGATGGGAGGGTGTTCTATGCACAAATAAGACAGATAATTAAACTGTGGAACTCCTTGCCACAGGGAGACATAGAGACCAGAAATATAGGAAGAATCAGAAAGGGATTGCAGAAGAAAAATAGCCAGAGCTATCATAATTCTTTATGATAAGATTTTTGGAAGAGATATTAAATATCAAGCTTCAGGGCTTAAACCAAACTCTAATAATTAGAGACTCTGCTATGGGGGCAGACTATCCCACATCTGTGTACTGTCAGGTTATTGAGTCTTCCTCTGAGAAGCTGGTTCTGGTCACTGCCAGAAAGTGGATTCTAGACTACATGGCAGGTCCGACTCAATATGCAAATTCTTATGTTCCCAAGACACAGACAATGGCAGTACAAGAGGTGAGCAATTTTCTTCAGCAGCTTCCTTTATCCGAAGATCTCAAAGGACTTCATGTGCATCACTGTATTTTCTATTAATTTAGATGGAATATATGGCCCCAAAGGCGTTAACATAACCCAGTCACTTTCCAGCATTAAACTGTGTTAAACAAGCTTCAGAATTTGATATACAGAGAGCTCAGCCTACTTGTTACAATGGCAAACACACCATTAAACATTTTTTTTAGCTTTTATTAAAATCACATAAAAGAAGGAAAAACAATTAAAGCCTTTGAAAAGGAAAGTGTTAAATAAGGCTTTTATTTTAACAACATCCGTTATTCCCCTCCGCTTTAACTGAAGCAAGTTTTTTGAAGGGGGGGGGAACCATTGGTTGCCAGATTTTTAGATGGCATTAAAGATGGTAATAACTATTCTTTTGGGGGAAAGAGAAGTTAGTAGAGCTGGGTGGGAGCTATCTTTGCTGTTCTTGTTAAAGTCAGATTCCATTTCCTAGAAGGCAAAACGAGAAACACACACACAAGGGGAGAGTAAGGAACAGCAAAGATAGAAAATGCCGCTTCAGTCTCTGGGGTTGACTCTCATTTGCAACCTCACAACTGGAGAAACACAGGCACGGCCCACTGTCTTATTAGCCATTTAGAGACCTGGCAAGCTTGTACCAGCATCCAGCTGTTTAGGTCATTACATTCAGTGGCCTCTTTCTGGTCACAGGCTCACAGCAGTGCTCCTAAGTATACAATCTTGTCCTGCTAAGCCAGACTTTCATTAGACAGAAGGGAAAAGGGGAGGGATAGGAAAGAGAAGAAATAAAGTGGTCATCATTCCTGTTCTCAAGAAATTACAGTCCAACAGAGTAACGCTTAGTAGGCAGGACATCCTGCAAAAGCAGGAAGTGAGAGTAGCTAAATCATGCTATTTTCTATTCAATGAGCTGGTTGCAAAAGTTGTGAATTTTGATGAGAAAAAGAGCCATGATTTTTTTCATTAAAATATTTCCAACCAGCTCCAGGGCCGGCTCCAGGCACCAGCAAACCAAGCAGGTGCTTGGGGCGGCACATTTTCAGGGGCGGCATTCCAGCCAGCCTCTTTTTTTTTTTTGGCGCTTGGGCGGCAAAAGCCTAGAGCCGGCCCTGGCAGCAGCAGCGCGTCCTGCACCGGGGGCACCCTGGGGCCGCTGCGGTTCACGTCGGGGAGCAGCGCCCACACCTTATGGCCGGGCGGGCTCCGAGCGCAGGACATTCGGGCTGGGGGCCGCCCCTCGGGGAATACGGAGCCGCCTGCAGGTGCCACAGGGTTGCCGCCCCCCAGCGCCACAGCCGGGGTTGGGCGAAGCGGCCAGAGCCACCAAGGGACTGCGGCAGGGCGGCTAGGAGCAGCAGCAGGAGCGAGGCCATAGAGGGCGGGGCGCTGCTGTGCAGGGCCCGCATCCTGCTCTCCGGGGCTCTGCTCCCTCTGGGGCTGCCCTGCCCCGGCTCCTCAGCCCCCTGCCGGGGCAGTCCCCCATCTCTGTCCTCCCCGGTCCCAGCCGGTCCTGGAGGCGGGAGCCCCGGCTGGAGGGACCCTGGGCTGAGATGCGGCCCGGGAGCCCCACTGCTTAGAATGACCCTGCCAGTGCTGGACCGGCTGGAGGCAAGGGGGGAGCGGGCAGTGTCAGCGCTGGTGGGGGGAAGCCCAGCACTGGGGCGGCAGGCGGTGCGGGTGGGGTGGGGGGGAGAGCCCAGAGTTGAGGTGGCAGGGGGTGCAGGTGGGGTGGGGGGGAGAGCCCAGAGTTGGGGCGGCAGGGGGTGCGGGTGGGGTGGGGGGGAGAGCACAGAGTTGGGGTGACAGGGGGTGTGGGTGGGGTGGGAGGGAGAGCCCAGAGTTGGGGTGGCACAGGGTGCGGGTGGGGGGGAGAGGCCAGAGTTGGGGTGGCAGGGGGTGCAGGTAGGGTGGGGGGGAGAGCCCAGGGGTGGGGCGGCAGGGGGTGCAGGTGGGGTGGGGGGGAGAGGCCAGGATTGGGGCGGCAGGGTGTGCAGGTGGGGGGGAGAGCCCAGGGCTGGGGTGGGGGCAGCCAAAAAATTTTTTGCTTAGGGCAGCAAAATACCTAGAGCTGGCCCCAACCAACTCTATTCATTTTTTGTGAAGAATGTGAAAGAAGAAATTCTCCCTGTGAAACCGGGAGGAAAGGGTGGTGTCTTTCTTAACTGGGACAGGGAGTGCATTCTGTTAGTACTAAACTGACATGGGAAGAGATATGGGACTATCAGTGAGCACAAGGATGATTGTGTGATTCAAGGCAGAGACAGGGATGGAAGATATCAGGCTTCAATATCTTGCTGTCCGCCGACTTTCTGACTGACCTTGGGAATGTCACTGAGACAACATTTTCCCCATCCAATAGGAGTAGGGCACCTAACTTGCCTAAACTCTTTTGAAAATCCCAGCCTGCTGGTTGACTCTTCATTTACCTGAGACCATATCTCTGTAAGTCCAATTTTGACAACAGATGGATTCTGAATTATAACTTTATTCACTGAGGCAAGATTATCAGCTGACATATCGGTGTAGCCCTGTTTCTTTCAGTGGAGTTATGTTGCTTTCCACCACCAGCGATGCTGCATCTAAGGGTACGTCTACACTACGGGATTAATCTGAATTTATATAATTCGAATTTGGGAAACAGATTGTATAAATTCAATTGTATGCGGCCACACTAAGCACATTAATTCGTCGGTGTGCGTCCATGTACCGGGGCTAGCGTCGATTTCTGGAGCGTTGCACTGTGGGTAGCTATCCCATAGCTATCCCATAGTTTCCGCAGTCTCCCCTGCCCATTGGAATTCTGGGTTGAGATCCCAGTGCCTGATGGGACCAAAACATTGTCGCAGGTGGTTCTGGGTACAGCCTCACCCCTCCCTCCCTCCCTCCCTCCCTCCCTGCATGAAAGCAACGGACGGCAGACAACCATTTCGCGCCTTTTTTCCTGGGTGAACACTGCAGACTCCATACCACGGCAAGCATGGAGCCCGCTCAGCTCAAGACAGCAGTCATGAACATTGTAAATACCTCGCGCCTTATCGTGCAGTTTATGCTGAACAAGAACCTGGAAAACCAGGCGGCGAGGAGCAGGCTACAGCAGCGCGGCGACGACAGTGATGAGGATATAGACATGGAATTCTATCGAACCGTGGGACCCGGTGCTTTGGAGATCATGCTGTTAATGGGGCAGGTTATAGGCATGGAATGCCGATTCTGGGCCCGGGAAACAAGCACAGACTGGTGGGACCGCATAGTGTTGCAGGTGTGGGACGATTCCCAGTGGCTGCGGAACTTTCGCATGCGTAAGGGCACTTTCATGGAACTTTGTGACTTGCTTTCCCCTGCCCTGAAGCGCCAGAATACCAGGATGAGAGCAGCCCTCACAGTTGAGAAGTGAGTGGCGATAGCCCTGTGGAAGCTTGCAACGCCAGACAGCTACCGGTCAGTCGGGAATCAATTTGGAGTGGGCAAATCTACTGTGGGGGCTGCTGTGATGCAAGTAGCCAAAGCAATCACTGAGGTGCTGCTACACAAGCTAGTGACTCTGGGAGATGTGCAGGTCATAGTGGATGGCTTTGCTGCAATGGGATTCCCTAACTGTGGTGGGGCGATAGATGGAACCCACATCCCTATCTTGGCACCGGAGCACCAGGGTACCCAGTACGTAAACCGCAAGGGGTACTTTTCAATGGTGCTGCAAGCACTGGTGGATCACAAGGGACGTTTCACCGACATCAACGTGGGGTGGCCGGGAAGGGTTCATGATGCTCGCGTCTTCAGGAACACTACTCTGTTTAAACGGCTGCAGCAAGGGACTTACTTCCCGGACCAGAAAATAACCGTTGGGGATATTGAAATGCCAATAGTTATCCTTGGGGACCCAGCCTACCCCTTAATGCCATGGCTCATGAAGCCATACACAGGCAGCCTGGACAGGAGTCAGGAGCTGTTTAACTACAGGCTGAGCAAGTGCAGAATGGTGGTAGAATGTGCATTTGGCCGTTTAAAAGGTCGCTGGCGATCGCTACTAACTCGCTCTGACCTCAGCCAAAGAAATCTCCCCATTGTTATTTCTGCTTGCTGTGTGCTCCACAATCTCTGTGAAAGTAAGGGGGAGACCTTTATGGTAGGGTGGGAGGCTGAGGCAAATCGCCTGGCTGCTGATTACGCGCAGCCAGACACCAGGGCGATTAGAAGAACACACCAGGAAGCGCTGTGCATCAGAGAAGCTTTGAAAACCAGTTTCATGACTGGCCAGGCTACAGTGTGAAAATTCTGTTTGTTTCTCCCTTCATGAAAACCAGCCCCCTTTATTGACTCATTCATTCTCTGTAAGCAACCCACCCTCCCCCCAGCTTTCTTTCAAAGGAAATAAAGTCACTATCGTTTAAAAATCATGTATTCTTTATTAAGTGATTATAAACATAGGGAGAGAACCAAGAAGGTAATCTGGGTGAGGTTTGGGAGGAGGATATGAGGGAAGTATAAGGCCACTGATCAAATTCAATATAATGACAGCCTTTTGGTTGGGCTGTCCACTGGGGTGGAGTGGGAGGGTGCACGGAGCCTCCTCCCTCCCCCCGCGTTCTTACACGTCTGGGTGAGGGGGATATGGAACATGGTGAGGGGGGAGGGAGGTTATACAGCGGCTGCAGCGGCACTCTGTCATCCTGCTGCCGTTCCTGAAGCTCCACCAGACGGCGGAGCATGTCCGTTTGATCACGAAGCAGCCCCAGCGTTGCAGCCTGCCACCTCTCATCTCGAGCGTCCCTCAAGACCTCACGTTCACTGGCATCTTTCCTAAATTTAGATACAGTGTCCTTCCACTCATTCAAATGAGCTCTTTCATTGCGGGTGGATTCCATTATTTCTGTGAACATGTCGTCTCGCGTCCTCTTTCTACGACGCCTTATCTGAGATAGCCTTCGGGACGGAGGAGGGAGGCTTGAAAAATTTGCAGCTGCTGTAGGGAGGGTTGAAAGAAAGGAGTGAATTTTTTAAATTGATACATTTTACAGAACAATACTTATACTCTTTCATGGTGAAAAACACTATTCACATTACATAGCACATGTGATTTCAGTACAAGGTCGCATTTTCCATCTTAATATTGAGTGCCTGTGGCTTTGGTGTTAGAGATCACAGACGCAGGTCCGGGCAACAGAATTCAGCTTGCAGGCAGCCATGGTAAGCCATTGTCTTTCGGCTTCTGCGCCCTCCTTTCCCACATACCAAGCAAAGCCTGTTGACTGCTGCGGTTTTCCTGTTAACCTTCAGC
The DNA here is from genome assembly GCF_002925995.2 of Terrapene triunguis. Classification (NCBI taxonomy): domain Eukaryota; kingdom Metazoa; phylum Chordata; order Testudines; family Emydidae; genus Terrapene; species Terrapene triunguis. Next base: position 12,790 of record NW_020664592.1, read on the forward strand.
AGCAGAAAACAAACTAACCC
>NW_020664592.1:12909-15734 GCF_002925995.2 Terrapene triunguis
GCAGGGAAGGATTTCTTATCAGCCACAGGCAAACAGCCCAGTAGGAATGGCCACCTCTGTCCCCTTAATTAAGTTCCCGTATTTCAACCAGGTTACCATGAGCGATATCACTCTCCTGAGGATTACACAGCAAGATAAAGAACGGATGTTGCTTGAATGCCAGCAATCACCGGGACCATACGCTGCCAGGCTTTGTCAGGCAATGATACCAGATTACTTGCTGCAAGCATGGCGTGGTCAAGTGTCCTACCATGGAGGACGGAATAAAGCGACACTGCCCAGAAACCTTGTGGCAAGACTTTTGGAGTACCTCCAGGAGAGCTTCATGGAGATGTCCCTGGAGGATTTCCGCTCCATCCCCAGACACGTTAACAGACTTTTCCAGTAGCTGTACTGGCCACGAATGCATCCCAAGTCCTCAGGGTAAATTAATCATTAAAAAACGCTTGCTTTTAAACCATGTTTTATATTTTAAAAGGTAAACTCACCTGAGGTCCCTTCCATGGGGTCATGGTCTTGGCTACTGGCTTGGGAGGCTTGGGAGGGTACTTCAGTCAGGCTGAGAAAAAGATCCTGGCTGTTGGGGAGAACGGAGTGCTGGGTGCTCTCTGCAAGCTCGTCCTCCTCCTCCTCCTCCTCCTCCTCTTCCCCATCCGCAGAATCCTCAGGTGTAGAGACTATCCCCGACCCGGATTCCACAATCACAGGTGGGGTAGTGGTGGCGGCCCCCCCTAGAATTGCATGCAGCTCGGCGTAGAAGCGGCATGTCCGCGGCTCTGACCCGGAGCGACCGTTTGCCTCCTTTGTTTTTTGATAGGCTTGTCTGAGCTCCTTGACTTTCACGCAGCACTGATCTGAGTCCCTATTGTGGCCTCTCTCCATCATGCCCTTGGAGATTTTTTCAAAAGTTTTGGCATTTCGTCTTTTCGAACGAAGTTCTGCTAGCACTGGATCCTCTCCCCATATAGCGATCAGATCCTGTACCTCCCGTGCGGTCCATGCTGGTGCTCTTTTTCGATTATCAGCCTGCATGGTTACCTGTGCTGATGAGCTGAGGTATCTGTGGTATCTGTGGTCACCTGTGCTCTCCACGCTGGGCAAACAGGAAATGAAATTCAAATTTTCCTGGGGCTTTTCCTGTCTACCTGGTCAGTGCATGCGAGTTCAGATTGCTGTCCAGAGCGGTCACAATGGTGCACTCTGGGACAGCTCTCGGAGGCCAATGCCATCGAATTGCGGCCACACTAACCCTAATTTGAATTGACAAAATCGATTTTGGCGCTACTCCGCTCGTCGGGGTGGAGTACAGAAATCGATTTTAAGCGCCCTTTATTTCGAACTAAATGGCTCCGTTGTGTGGACGGGTGAAGGGTTAATTCGAATTAACGCTGCTAAATCCGAATTAAAGTCGTAGTGTAGACCAGGCCTAAGGGTGAATTTCACTGGGGTGTATAGTGCTAGCAGCACTTTCGATTATGTTTAGGATTTAAGTGGAAACTCAATGATACACAGGTCTTTCCAACTCAATGGTGAGGGAAATTTGAGGAATGCAAAATCACATTAGAATATGGACACTATGGGACAGATTCCCAGTTCATGTAAATCCACAAAGTACCATTGATTTAATGGCGCTATGTCAATTTACACCCAGAGTAAGGTTGACAAAGGGATGTAGCTGTTCTAATGCTGAGCATTGCAGTGGATAACTTTTAGGTGATTTTTTTTTTAAATCATTTGGTTTCCAGAGCCTGAGTTGGGCAGCCAGGCTCACTACACAGTGAAAGGGGAGACAAAGGCACCTAAGAATGGGATTAAAAAAAAGCCAACATGACAGATGGTTCCTTAGCCAATGGGAAAGGCCAAGCAGAGGGTTGTGTTCTAAATCCCGCAGCTATCACAGGAGTTCAGTCCCTATCTCCTCTGGGGAAAGGCACCTCCTTAACCTTGGGACTCTCAGCTGGGAAGCGTCTAACCCCACCTAAGGTGGCAAGAAACTATGGCAAGAGAGTGGAGAGAAGAAGAAGGAATTAGGTGGAGGAAACCCCTCAACTTTTATCCTAGCAGTTAGGGATGTAGCAGACCCTCTTCAAGTGCCTTATAAGGATAAAGATTTTTAAAAGGGATCTGCTTCCTCCCATGTGTGTGCCCTAACCACTGCAATGTGGGATACCTGATATCTGTCTCTCTCAATCTCTCCTAATAGAGCCTTAATTCCTTTTTGTATCTTGGCCCAGCTGGGGATCATGCTCGTTATTAATTATTATTATTTTTGAAGACACAGACATTAATAGGGATGAATCCTATAAGATACTAGAGATATTAACTAGGGTTTTCAACAAAATACTCTATAAGAACTACAGATTGCAATAGACAAAGATGTTCTTTTCATAGAACTGGCCAGATCCTCAAGTGGTATAAATTAGCCATAGGTCCATTGCAGTCAGTGGGTCAGATTGAAAGGGATATTGTCCAAAAGAGAGAGAGAGAGAGAGAGAGCGTGCGCACATGAATGGCTCTAGATCCTGGTGCTTCTAGCACGCACCCTAGATGGAGATCCAGGATCCTGTCCCCTTTGCTCCAGTGTCTTCTACCCAATGGGGTTGTGGCCTGCTGAGTTCAATGGAGCCACACTGATTTAGACCAGCTGAGGCTTTGAACAAAAGTGTCATATACCTGAGCTGAGAATCTCCCAAACACACGTTATCCACAGTTCTATGCTCTTTGTTTTTTAAAAAAAATAAGATCGACACTACTTTAGAAATTTGAATTTCTGCAACATTTTCCCTACTGCTATTTTTACCTCCTTGTTTTTCAGGCTGTAGATG
>NW_020664593.1:0-16142 GCF_002925995.2 Terrapene triunguis
CAAGCAGGCTAGGCAGAGCTAATCCCAGCTTGTCTGGGATGTCACCCCATTTGACCCCCTTTATACAAGATTTAGGTGCCACTACAGGACCTTGGTTGCAACAATGATCTATATGGTCCCAGTTTATGTCAATAACGTCACAGGGGGTTCCTTGGTCAGTCAGGATCTCCTTAGGGATGCCCACTCTGGCAAAAACCTGGAGTAGTTCTTTTGTTATTACCTTGGATGTGGGGTTTCTTAAAGGAATGGCTTCTGGGTACCGTATGGCGTAGTCAAGGATGACTAGTACATTTCGGTGGCCCCGTGCCAATCTTTCTAGCGGGCCCACTAGATCCATGGCTATCCTCTCGAAAGGGACTTCAATAATAGGCAAAGGTACTAACGGGGTCCGCAAGTGAGGACCCCATTGTCAACACACCCATTCTATGACGATTCCCCATTTACAATTACATTTTGAGACCTAACAATTAGCCAGTTTTTAATCCATTTAATGTGTGCCACATTTTATAGTGTTTTATATTTTTATTAAAATGTCATGCAGTACCAAGTCAAATGCCTTACAGAAGTCTAAATATATTATGTCGCCACTATTACCTTTATCAGCTAAACTTGTACTGTTATGAAAAAAAGTTTGACAGGATCTATTTTCCATAAACACATATTGCTTTGCATTAATTATATAGACCTCCTTTAATTCTTTATTAATTGAGTCCTGTATCAGCCTCTCCATTATCTAGCCTACGATCAATGTCAGACTGACAGGCCTGTAATTACCTGGGTCATCCCGTTTACCCTTTCTAAAAATTGACACAACATTAGCTTTCTTCCAGTCTTCTGGAACATCCTCAGTGCCCCAAGAGTTACTGAAAATCAACATGGCTGAAGCTGCCCGGCAGAACAGTGAAGCTGACTGTTGAAGAGAAAATTTGCCATACTGGTGAGATGCTGGCAGACCAGGTTATGTGAGAGTGTATTCAGGTCAATTCACTTGTGTATTAATGTAGCTCATAGAGATTAGTGTTTTGGGTGTTTAAACTTTATAAAACTATTTTTAACTTTTAACTGGTTAAAAGATAGTGTGACAGACCCAGACCAGTGGGGTACAGGAGTCTGGTAGAGGGCAAATATACTGGTCACTGGATGAGTAGTTTTCTGTTCCCTGAGTGACCAGAGCAGGGGCTGTACTAGAGTAATCAGGAACCTGCTAGAACCAGTTAAGGCAGACAGGCTAATTAGGACACCTGGAGCCAATTAAGAAGAAGCTTCTAGAATCAATTAAGGCAGGCTAATCAGGGCACCTGGGTTTTAAAAAGGAGCTCACTTCAGTTTGTGGTGCGAGTGTGAGGAGCTGGGAGCAAGAGGCGCAAGGAGCTGAGAGTGAGAGGGTGTGCTGCTGGAGGACTGAGGAGCACAAGCGTTATCAGACACCAGGAGGAAGGTCCTGTGGTGAGAATAAGGAAGGTGTTTGGAGGAGGCCATGGGGAAGTAGCCCAGGGAGTTGTAGCTGTCATGCAGCTGTTACAGGAGGCACTATAGACAGCTGCAGTCCACAGGGCCCTGGGCTGGAACCCGGAGTAGATGGCGGGCCCAGGTTCCCCCCAAACCTCCCAATTGACCTGGACTGTGGGTTCTTCCAGAGGGGAAGGTCTCTGGGCTGTTCTCCAACCCACATGGTGAATCTCTGAGGCAAGAAAATCCGCCAATAAGCGCAGGACCCACGAAGATAGAGGAGGAACTTTGTCACAATAGGAAACAAAGGGTTGGAATAAATGGTCAATTTTCAGAATGGAGAGAGGTAAATAGTGGTGTCCTCCAGGGGTCTGTACTGGGACCATTCTCTTCAACATATTCATAAATGATCTGGAAAAAGGGGTAAACAGTGAGGTGGCAAAATTTGCAGATGATAAAAAACTACTCAAGATAGTTAAGTCCAAAGCAGACTGAGAAGAGTTACATTGGGGTTCTCAGAAAACTGGGTGAGTGGGCAACAAAATGGCAGATGAAATTCAATGTTGATAAATGCAAAGTAATGCACATTGGAAAACATAATCCCAACTCTACATATAAAATTATGGGGTATAAATTAGCTGTTACCACTCAAGAAAGATCTTGGTGGTGTTGTGGATAGTTCTCTGAAAACATCCACTCAGCGTGCAGTAGCAGTTAAAGTGAACAATGTTGGGAATCATTAAGAAAGGGATAGATAATAAGACAGAAACCAGCATATTGCCTCTATATAAATCCATGAGACGCCCACATGTTGAAAACTGTGTGCAGATCTGATCGCCCCATCTCAAAAAAAAAAAAGATATATCGGACTTGGAAAAGGTTCAGAAAAGGGCAACAAAAATGTTTAGGGGTATGGAATGGCTTCCGTATGAGGAGAGATTAATAGGACTGGGATTTTTCAGCTTGGAAAAGAGACAACTAAGGGGGGATATGATAGAGATCTAATAAATCATGACTGGTGTGGAGAAAGTAAATAAGGAAGTGTTATTTACTTCTTCTCATAATACAAGAACTAGGAGGTCACCAAATGAAATTAATAGGTAGCAGGTTTAAAGGGAAGTGTTTTTTCAACAACACACAGTCAACCTGTGGAACTCTTCGCCAGAAGATGTTGTGAAGGCCAAGACTATAACAGGGTTCAAAAAAGAACTAGATAAATTCATGGAGGGTAGGTTCATCAATGGCTATTAGCCAGGATATGCAGGAATGCTGTCCCTAGGCTCTGTTTGCCAGAAGCTGGGAATGGGTGACAGGGGATGGATCACTTTATGATTACCTGTTCTGTTCATTCCCTCTGGGCACCTGGCATTGGCCACTGTCGGAAGACAGGATACTGGGCTAGATGGACCTTCTGTAACTTATGGTTTATTACATGCATTGTTTTTGCTTATCTGTGTCCCATCATAATGTGATAGCAAACATTTACATTGTAAATACCTCTGTAACTAAGTAACTCATCAGACATCAAAGAAGTCTTGTGGCATGCTAATGAAGGACTTTATCAAAAAAGGTGCTAATTACAAAGCAAATGGTCGTTGTGGTGATGACCTGAGTCAGGGGTGCTGGAACAGGAGGGTCCAAGGGGCCATGTCCCCCCCCCCTCCGACTTTTAAAAGTGGGAGGGCCAGGCCTGCTCACTTTTTAACGTCTGTAGTTGGGGGCCAGGGAGCTTGCCCCCCCAAACTGCAAGCCTCAGGCAGGCGCAGAGCGGTGCAGGCAGGGGCTGTGCTTTGCAGCAGGAGAGCTGAACAGTTGCTCCGCCACAAAGCACCCCTGCCCACAATGCCAGCCTCTTCCCAGTGCCAGTCCCTCTCAGTGGCCCCACCCCTGCTCCTCCTCTTCCCTCTGAGGCCCCACCCCCTGGCCAGGCTGGAAGCTGGAGCCAGGCCACCGCCCAGAGAGCCTGGGCTACTGTGGGGAGCCCAGGACCCTCCACCTGCCCTGGGTGATGTGCCCCAGAGGGCAGGGACATGGGCTGGGTGCTGCTCTTGGGTGTTTCAGCTTATATACAGAGATTGGAGAAACTATTACAGAGAGCCATCATGAGAGGATCAGTGACTGCAGAGCAAATGGACTAGACTAGAGTGGCACAAATTGTGAGGGGAGCTCAATATCAACATCCAATTCTACTCCACCTTCGGTTAAGAGAACGACAGGAAAATCTGCCAAGTTATTCTCAGCTAATAAAAGAGGTCTGAGAGGAGGAGGAAAGGCAAGCAGCCAGCGAGCTCTGTGAAGCCCAGTCCTCTAAGCCTGTTGGCACAGCACTCACACGACCACCCAAGGCACTCATGGTGAACAGCAAAGAGGAACTGGCCCAATGAATGCAAGACCTAATGAATGCAAGACCTGTCTGAACTACTGAGTACCATCTGTCCAGCCAGGACACACAAGGAGCACCCGGCTGCAGTCGTCCAGAAGACCAGGTTTAGAGCCACAGCCCCAATGGGGTGATAAGGGAGAGGACAGTCTTTCTCCTGCTACAGGAAGGACACACTGCAGTGAGGTGTCGGAATGAATTAAACCCCACACTAGTGTACCAAAGGCTGAGGATCACCTGGGGAAAGTTGGGAAATGGCCACAGGGTTTGGGAAAGGAGCCACCTAGGCCCTCAGGATTTTAAGGCTCCCCTGGAAGAGACTGTCCAGCTGGAATCCACAAGGACTGATAGGGCTTCGAGCAGAGGTCACTATGAGGATCGAAGGGGCAGAATGTAAAGCAGTGCTTGACACTGGATCTCAAGTGACTATTATATTTCAGTCATTCTATCAACAGATGCTTAGGCACCTGCCTATACAGCCACTGACCGGCCTTGGCCTGTGTGGCATCAGCATGGATGACTACCCCTACCAAGGATATGTCATAGTGCACCTGGAATTTCCAGAGGAGGTTGCTGGGGTAAGAGAAGAGGTAGACACTGCCGCCTTAATATGCCCCAACCCTAAAGAATCTCTGATGTGTCTGGGCTGATAGGGATCAACTCCAGTCTCTTCAAGGTATTCGCAGATTACTGCAGGCAACGGGCTAGGGACCAATACCTGAACATCCTGATGATCCATTCGCTTTGTGCTGAAGCCTACTGAAGAACTGAGAGCACTAAAAGGGGGATGTCTGAGCTACGAATGGGAGCATTGAGGTACATGGGCACGACTCCCTTAGTAGTGCCTGCAAGGATGGAGCGAGAAGTGCTTGTCATGAGCACCTGTCTGAAAGGTAGTAAAGGGGCATTAGCAATGGTAGAGCAGCTGGCTGAAGGAGAGCTCCCTGAAGGAGTGCTGATCCTCAGTGGAGTCATAACCCTACCTGCTGAAGCCTGGGAAAAGGTGATTATACTGATTACTAAGGAAACAAGCCGTGATGTTGTTGTGAAGCAAGGGCTGAAGATAGCAGACCTTTTTGAGCCTGAAACCATTCCGGGAATAGATCCTGCAAAATTTGACTTTGGAGAGTCGCCATTGCCTGAGGAGTGGAAGGATTGCCTGAGGAAGAAACTTTGTGAAAGATCCAAGGTATTCTCACTGCATGAGTGGGACATGGGATGTGCAAAAGGGGTAGATAACAACATCAGACTACATGACTCTCGACCCTTCAGGGAGAGATCTAGGAAGATTGCTCTCTCAAAGATGGAAGACGTGCAACATCATCTTCAGGAGCTGATTGCAAATGGCATCATTACAGAGTTCCGCAGCCCATATGCCTCATCCATCGTGGTGGTCTGTAAAAAGAATGGGAAAATCCAGATGTGTATTGACTACTGCACCCTGAACAGCTGTACTGTGGTTGACCAGTACACTATGTCTTGAGTACAAGATGCCTTAGACAGTTTACTGGGAAGCCAGTGGTTCTCAGTATTGGATCTTCGAAGTGTATACTACCAGATCCCTCTGGGAAGCAGAAGATAAGGAGAAGACAGCCTTTATCTGCCCATTAGGATGTTATCAGTTTGAACGCATACCTCAAGGGATTTCAGGGGCACCTGCCACATTTCAACGTCTTATGGAGAAAGTTGTGGGAGACATGAACTTACTGCAGGACTTGGTTTATTTGGATGACCTGATTGTATTTGGAAGAACCTTAGAGGAGCATGAAGAAAGACTTCTTAAAGTGCTTGACAGGTTGGAGGCCTATGGACTGAATCTTTCCGTTGAAAAGTGCTAGTTCTGCAGGACATCAATAAAGTATGTGGGTTACATCATGTCCCAAGAAGGTGTGAGTACTGATCCAGATAAAATAGAAGCACTCACTATATGGCCATGGCCCAGTAATTACAGAGAGCTTAAGACCTTTCTCGGATTCAGTGACTACTATTGCAGGTTTGAGAAGGATTATGCTGCCATTGTAAAGCCTCTGGATGATCTTATTAGGGATACCCATCCAGCAAGAACAAGTTTAAGACCAAGAGTAAGGGGAGGTCTCCAAGGCCTCATGAGCAGAGACACTATAGCCTCTTAAAGCCCTTTGGACCACAATGGGCTGAGAGATATGAAAGGGCTTTTCGAGACTGCCTAACTCATGCTCCGGTCCTAGTCTTTGCTGACCCAAGCAAGCCATTTATCCTACATGCAGATGCCAGTTTAGAGGGTTTAGGAGAGGTCCTATACCAGGAAGTTGAAGGCAGATGTAAACCTGTCGCCTTTGCCAGCCGAGGGCTGTCTGATAGTGAAGCTCGCTACCCCATCCACGAGTTGTAGTTCTTGGCCTTGAAATGGACCATCACTGAGAAGTTTTGTGACTACTTGTATGGTGCTAGGTTTCAAGTGTGGAAAGACAACAATCAGCCGACTTACATGTTGACAAGTGCTAAGCTGGATGCTACAGGGCAGAGATGGCTGTCTTGGCTAGCTATGAGTTCAACATTCAGTACCAATCAGGGAGAGGTAATGTAGATGTAGATGCATCGTCATGGCATCCGCAGCTATCAGAAATTGCTGTGATTCCTATGTATGGAGTGAGAGCTATTTGCAATGAAAGTTATCAAGCGTTAGAGGCCCACGAAAGTCTTCATGGTTGTGTTACAGAAACTCTGGGCCTGCTCCCTGAGAGTGTGCTGTCTGCCGGTAATCAGGCACAGACTCACCCCTGCGGCGCCTCCTGCTGGTCGTGTCGGGAATTAGCTCACCAGTCATTGGAGCGCCCTCTGCAGACCAGGTGTCCCACCTGTCGTTGGCCCCCATGTCCCTCCCGGACCCCGGTGCCCCTTTCTCTGGGGTGCTGCCCCACTGGCAGTAACCCCTCAGCCTCAGGGTTTCCCCACCCAGGGGAACCCCCACCCCCTATCCCCACCTTGCCTCAGTGTAAGGCTACTGCCAGTCACCAACTAGCCCCCATTCCCTGGGGCAGACTGCAGTGTATACTACTCATCACTGGCAAGGGGGCTTTGGCCTGATGCCTTCTTCCACCCTCAGTACCTCTATGGGCCTAGAACCCGGCCCTACAGCCTGGGGAGTCACCAGCCTGGAGCTCCCCTGCTCCTCTGGCTTTTCCCCAGCCCTGCCTCACTCCCAGGTACCTCTCAACCAGCAGCCAGGCCTGTATCCCTCCACAGCTAGAGGAGAGACTGCTGAGCTTCTGGTTGCCCTGGCCTTCTTATAAGGCCCGGTTGCTCTGTTTGGGGCGTGGCTCCAGCTGCAGCCACTTCCCCCAATCAGCTGGGGTTTTGCTCCTTTCCCCAGCCCCAGCCTTCTGCAGGGCTTTTCCAACCCCTTCAGGGCTGGAGCGGGTGCTCACCCCGCTACATTGCCTCAGTGAATTATATTGTGTTGGACCAGTCTCCGTTGCCAATGCTCAATGTTGCTGACTGGCAAAAAGCCCAACTGCAAGATACTGACATTCATGACACACTACTTGCAAAAAGAGAGGGGCGAAAGCCTGTTGCAATTATTCCATCTACCCCCGAGGGTAGACTACTACTGAGGGAATTGAGCAAACTAAAACTGATACAGGGAGTGCTGCACCAGATCACAGTAGAACCTTGACAAAATCACCAAACACAATTAGTGCTACCAAACGAGTACAGAGCCCTGGCCATTAGGGCCCTGAATGATGACTTTGGACATTTGGGAATGGAGAGAACCCTGGAACTTATTTGTAGTAGGTTCTACTGGCACCAGATGGCCGAGGATGTACGCAAGAAATGCGGGAAATGCGCACGGTGTGTTCAAAGGAAAACTCTGCCCCCTAGAGCAGCATATCTGAAGAATATCACCAGCAGCAAACCTTTGGAGCTGGTATGCATTGATTTCTTGTCTTTAGAAATGGGAACATTTTAGTAGTGACTGACCATTTTACACAGTATGCGCAGGCATATCCCACATGTGACCAGAGGGCCTCCACCGTTGCTCGAGTATTGTGGGAGAAATATTTTTCAGTGTATGGATTCCCAGCTCTGATACACTCTGATCAGGGATGGGAATTTGAGTCACCTCCTGAAGGAGCTGCTAAGGATGGCAGGATGACAGGAATTAAGAAGTCCAGAACAACCACCGCCCTGGCTGGGATGATTTAGTTGGGGATTGGTCCTGCTTTGAGCAGGGGGTTGGACTAGATGACCTCCTGAGGTCCCTTCCAACCCTGATATTCTATGATTCTAACACTTTACCACCCACAAGGTGACCCTCAGCCAGAGTGATTTAATCGGACTCTGTTGGATATGCTGGGGACTTTACATCCAGAGCAGAAAGCAACCTGGAGCCAGCATGTTGCATTTTTGGTGCATGCCTACAATGCCACCAAGAACAATGCTACAGGAGTCACTCCATATCTCTTGATGTTTGGGCGAGAGCCAAGATTACCGATAGACCTGTGCTTTGGGGTATCAGAGGCTGGAGAGAGCTATGAGACACATCTGTAGTATGTTTCTTGGCTAAGAGAAATACTGCAGGATGCCTATCGCTTGGCTACATCTGCTGCCCACAAGAACTCAGATAGTAGCAAGCACCAGTATGATGCAAAGGTGCATTCGCAGCAGCTCCAGCCAGGGGACAGAGTTCTGCTGCAAAATTTGGGTGTTGCTGGCAAACACAAGATTGCTGACAGATGGAAGACAATACCTTACCTGGTGGTGGAAAAGCTTGTTACCAGCTTTGCCCATTACTTTGGGCGCTGCAGGCATCTTTTAGCTTAGGTACGAGGAGCATTGCTGCAGAGCGAATGAGGAAACCAAAAAACACCCACGGGGGGGGGGGGAGAGAGAGAGAAAGAGAAGCAACCAGCTTAATCATGAAAGTTATTTATTGTCAGGTAATAACCAAAGGGGAGCCAAACAAACAAAACAGTTATAATATTAAATCTAACTTAAATTTGATTATAAAAAAGTCAGGTTTAGAAAACAATAACGGATCACACAAGTCAGGGTCAGAAGGCTGTACCGAGAGAGAGCGCGAGAGAAAGAGCTGGGTTTTCAGCACTCCGTGAAGCTTGAATCGATTAGGGGTCCCCGGTGGTGGTGGTAGCTGAGGGTCCGGAGTGCTGGAGACAGGCAGAGCCCCCAGCACGATCAGTCAGGAGAAGATGAAGTCCCAATGGAACTGATGCAGATTTTGGATCCAGGCATCAGAACACGTACTTGAGCATAGGTAGGGGTTTTTGTAGAGAAACAGCAATGGTTCAAGTGAGAACACTAGATTTGTTTATGTGTAAACAAGGGAGAATACCAAAGTTGTTTTGTTCTGGCTAGACAATGGAACTGATCATTCCTGGCTATGGGCAGTGTTCCATGGACAGGGCCATCCCTAGTTATTCTGGGGCCCTACACAGTTCCCCCAGGGGGGAATGGTGTGGGGCCCCAGGCCTCCGTGGGGGGTGTGTGGGGGGGAATGGCTTGGGGGGCAAGGGGGAACCACCCCCCAGCACTCACTGGCGGTGCAGCTGGGGCCAGGTTGCTGCACTTCCCACCGCTGATGAGTGCAGACCCGGCCCTGCTGCAGTCCTCAGGGGAGTGGGGGTGGGGCTGGGGCAGAGCAGGGGCCATGGGGAAGAGGAGGGGCAGGGGCTGGAACAGCATGCAGCTGCGCCGGGTACCAGGAAATATGGTGCCCCAAATTTTTTGGTGCCGTATGCAGCTGTGTACTTTGTGTATGGGTAGGGACGGCCCTGTTCACGGAGGGAGCTCACAATGCAATTAGGGAGCTTCACTATTTTGGATACCAATAAAGGATTTATTACTAGAATTGGTCTGATAACTACTGAGCTGGGTGTGTGCAGGCATGGGTTCATTAACATCTGGAACAGAGATCCCCCAGCATGCAGTGCTTCCTTGCTTTTCTGGTCCAAGAGTTCAGTGCGGTTCTTGCCTTGGAATCTCTGTTCTCCATTCTGTATGCTAATGGAGATGCCTCCTTGTCCCATCTTCAATGCAAATGAGGCTAGGGGAGTTGCCTTAATCCTGTCACCCTTATCCCAGGGGTTTAGGTGAGTCTCCCACTGCCTTTTCATTGGTTTTTGTAAGTCTTTCTTCTGTTTGGTTTTGGTTCAAGCAGAGGCTGGGGAGAGGTCTTTCGTGAGTCAGACAGGCTGGGTACTGCGCCCTGGTTCCCCAAGAACACAGAGCTGATAGGTAACAAGTTGGGATATCTGCCGGTCTACAAGATTAAACCTGATATGGGGTTGGGGCAAATAAAGATGGCACATAGAAACCTCCTACTGTCTGGAGGGGAATTGGTAGGTGCCTGTTATGGAATGGATCATGACATGGGACCTGGGTGAAAAAGGGGTGCTGTACCAAATCCATCACCCAGCACGTGCAGTGGGCCCTGTGGGGCTAATCCAGCCTTACCTAGCACATCTGAGAGGGAGTCTGAAGAGGATGACACTACCATGGAGTATCCTAGAATGGAGACCAGATTCCGGACTCCATCAGCTGAACACGGGGAGAACTCCACTTCTTCAGCTCTAAATCCCATGGCAGAAGCATTTAGACCTGTTGCTGGCAACCCCTCGGCAACGACAAGACCAGCCTGGGATAATGAGCTTGTCCCACCAATATTCCCAGACCTCCTGGAAGAAAAACAGGCTTGTGATGACACACCTAGGTTGGAGGTCAGAGCGGACATAAAAGTGGAAGGTGTCCTTGGCACCTTGGACATCCAAGTACCCAAACAAGAGATGCAGAGGCCTGTGCCAGTAGAGGGGGTACCCTCAAGGGAACCATCATTATCCCTAGCCCCAGAAGAAGTCCCCACTGCCCCTGCCATGCCCACTCTCAATAGGCGTGACGGGGTTATAAGACCAGTAAAGAGGCTCACTTTCAATGCACCTGCAGTGGTTAGTGAGGAAGTGACACACTTAGCTCACTGGCTTGTGGCAGCCATAGTGGGTTTCCTCAGACCCTTTGAGAACTCATGTAGTTGATATAATCTGGACTGTGATTTGCCGGGATGACAAATTCTTGGCTAAGGGGAGGATGTAAGCAGGGTCTAAATGAGTGCTTCCCTGACAGCTAGCTGGGAGGGGGAGAGACTTTGGTGTGTTTATGTAAATACAGTTTGCGCCTGCTCTGCCTAATATCCAGCAGATACACTGTTGCCAAAGTGATCAACTCTGGCTGGTGTTGGGTACAAATAACCCTAGTACTGAATGCAGGGGCAGTGAAATATGGTTACCAATGTTGTAATTGTTGTAGGAATACAGGAAAGCAGGACTGTGCTTAACCTGTCCCAAATGAGAGGACCATCCTCAGTTGAAAGAACCTCATCAAGCTAGGGGCTCGAATGTCAGAACCCTGTGAAAGTAAGAGGGGTGGGGGCTGGTATGTTAGCCAGGAGGCTGCATACTTTCAAGGGTCCTCCCCACTGTTCAAGCTAAATAGGCTTCATTAGGAGCCTCTTTGTTATTTTAATTGTTCACTCAGAGCTGAAACCAGTTGTCAATCTGTAACTGACTGTGAACAATCAATTGAGATAACTCACTACCATCTGAAACCTGTTGTGGTAGGACTGTGTTTCTGCCCTACCTGCCCAGAACTGGAAATCACTGAGAGCTGAAATCACTTGTGGGTGACTCTGGTTCTGTCCAGAGCTGAAATCACCTGTAGCAGAACCGTGTTTCCTGCACAGAGCTAAAATCACTCAGAGAGTGACTGGCAGGTTGCTGCTGGTGGGAACAGCGAGCTGGTGGAGGTGGCCGTCAGGAGCAGCAAGTAGGCAACTGGAGTGAGCAGCGAGCTGGCGGGAGCTCAGACAGTGGAGTGAGCATGGAGGCATTTAGGAGAATTCACTCAGATGTACCTATGAACTCTGGGTCTGTGCTGACCAGGCACAACAACTGTGAGTGGGGTCTTGGGGGAGGGACACTCAACAAGAACTTGGGTGTTGGACTCAAGAACCTGAAGCAAAGGACACTGCCTAGTGTACTCTGGGGAAGGTGTCTTGCTCATGCTTTTCTGTTTATGAATACCGCTAGTGCTATTTTTCTCAGATTAATGCTAGGTTACTTTTATTAAAGAAACTTTTTCTACCTCAGACTCTGTGCTTGCAAGAGGGGAAGAATTGCCTCTTAGAGGTGCCTAGAGGGTAGAGTGAAATTTTCCCAGGTTACTGGGGGCTTGAGCTGGTTTTGGTTATACAGTTGAAAAGGAACTCCCTAGATACTGAGCCCAGCCCTTCTTGCTGCCCACTCCAACTAGGGAGTGGGCAGCAAGGGTTACATGGGGATCAAACTGTCAGGTAATGCAAACCTCCTGCCCTGCCCCACCCCAGCAGAAAGGGGTATGAGGCATCTGTCACCCACAGCTTTCAAGTCAGTAACTTTTCCATTCAAACAGAGTTTGATGATAAGATAGTAATGGATTCAGCAGGAATATACAAAATATCCAGCACCAGCACCTGTTTCCCTGCCAACAAGCCACCTTGGGGACTGATTTACCTTGGATGTCTATCTTTGCAAGGCAAAGGGCTAGGGATGTACTTTTTAAAAATGAAAGCCAGGATTAGAGCTGGTTGAAAAAGAGAAAAGCTTTTATGAAAATTTTCAAAATCTTGAAGGAATTTCCATTCCAAACCAGGAGTTTTCATTTGTTTAAGGATTTTTGGAAAACATTTTTGTTTTAGTTAATTTCAACATTAGGGTTTTTGTTTATTTTTGTAATTTGTTTTTTCTTCTTTCTCACCCTTTTTTTTCTTTTTGGTCACGGAATGTCCAGGGTTTGTTTTTCTTTTGTTTTTTAATTTGTCTTTCTGATTTTCCTTTTTCCTTTTGCCACTCTGCAACTTTTCAGAAGTCAGAGAGGTGCCTGGGTTTGATTAGAAAACTCTGAACAATCAGAAGCTTTTTATAAAAGTTTACCGCTTTGAACAACTCTCCCCCTCCCCCACAAAGAAAACCAAACCAAATCATCACTACCACCATCAACAACAACAAAAACTCCCCACTCCCCAAACAACATTTCCCATTAAAAATTCCAACCAGCTTGACTCAGGACTCCAGTAGTCCTGTGTTAATATCCTGAGGGTGACAATCTTCAAAGATATTCCCGTTATACACACAGCACATTACAGCACCTGGCTGCATGGTGCCTCACATTCTGTTGGCACCACAAAAAGAACAGAGAGGGAGATGCTGTAAAGCCCTCTAGTGTTTATCCTTGGGCTGAAGCATTGCTAATAACACGAAATATGGGATCTTTTCCATTTTTTAAAAACTTGGTGTGGTCTTTGGAGAGAGCCTTGGCCATGTTAGGCCCAAAAATATGAAGTATAGTTGTTTGGCCAGCTTAGCCAAAGTTAGGCTAACAGTAGTTGCTGGGCCATTCCTGTCTCTCTGTGAAACCTGAGGGCATGCTTGCTTAAGCTGCAAAGAACAAGATAAGAGGTGGGGGCCGCATTCTTGTACCAGAAGTGCTAGGAACAGTTTGTTGGACAAATGGAGACTTGCAGTCTTCACTCCCTGTTTCTGTTCTTTATCTGTACCCAACTCCCTCTTTCCTCCCATCCTCTGGTGCATGACGAAAAAGCTGATAAGAAGCTGCTGAGGCATCATGAACTGTTTGTACTGTCAAAGAAGATAGATATGCATGAATATTAGAAACTTAACTAGAAAAGGGGGGTTTGGGGTTGCTTAATTATGACGCGACGGAACTGTCTATATAATCTCACTAGTTATTGTAATTGTGGCTGGTTCTCTCTGGAGACGGGCCGCTCTCTATTGTTGTGTGCACTCTTCAATAAAGAGCTTGTATTGGACCTTGCTGGTGTTGCCTGTCTCTCACTCTGCGGTCAGACAACGAACCTTGCCGTCTGGGTTAAAAAGTCCCCGACAGCCATATTCTGCTCTCGGTGACACCAGTGTGAATCCAGCATCCCTTGCATGCACTGACTCCTGGCTCACAGTGGCATCACTGAAAGCAGCCCCTGGTATCTGATTAGGGCTGCACAGTGGTTTTTTGGGGGCCTGGGGCAAAATCTGAAACTGAGCGCCCCCCCCCCCAAAAAAAATTACCACAGAGATGAAAGCAGCCCCGGTAAGAGGGGGGAGGAGTTGGAGACCGATCCTGCCTCATACTCACTCTGCAGCAGCAGCTCCTATCCTATTGGGCTGGGCCCAGCTCCCTGCTCCAGGTGTTGCACTCAGGTTCGGGCCACCGCTCCATCATGATGGAGGGGCAGATGGGCCAAACCTGAGTGGTGCTGCGATCCTGTGTGCCAGGTCACTCAAATTCCACACGTTTGGAGGCCCTGTCCAATGTGGAGCCTGTGGAAAGCTGCCCTTTTAGCCCCCGTTCTGGACAGGGACTCTGACGTATAAATGTATCCAATAACATAGCTTCTCTGAGTGAAATACTGTTTAGAGAGAATGGAAAAATATCAGCTAAATCCATAGTCATGTGGTATAGCTCTATGCCCCCACAGGCTACTACAGTGCTGGCTTTTCAGTACCTACTAGGGAGGTCTGCAGGGATCTGGGAGGTCACTTTTATCTGCATAACCTAATATTCCTGTTCAGGGCCGCCCAGAGGATTCAGGGGGCCTGGGGCAAAGCGAGGGAGCGGACATACTCACCGGACGGAGCTCAGAGTCTGCGGCAGTGGTGGCAGCGGGTCCTTCAGTCGCTGCGCGTCTTCGGCAGCACTGAAGGACCCGCCACTGAAATGCCGCCGAATACCCGGAGCGACTGAAGGGCCCCCCGCCGCCAAAATGCCACTGAAGACCCGGACCGCCACCAGGGTTAGTAAAAAGGCGCTTCTAGCCAGGAAAGGGATTCTCGGCCAGGGCTCGCGGGTGCCCTGAGGATCCCAGGGCCTGGGGCAAATTGCCCCACTTGCCCCCCCTCTGGGTGGTCCTGTTCCTGTTGAGTTATACTTATGCACAGACCCACATCTGCTGTAGTTCCCTCTGATGCCATTCTGCAGTTTTCAGGTGCTGAAAAAATATGATGGGAATTGTTACTTTGTCCTGAGTTGTTGTTGTGATTTGTTCTTTCACAGTTTCTCTTAATAAAATGCCTGGTTCTGAAACAAAACTCAGGCTTTCCAGTATTAAGACCCGGGAAAGCTAAGGATCAGTCAGCAGCTGCAATGACACTTAAAACAAGACTGCTGAGTTAGCATTTTGAGGCTCTGATGGGTTGTACATGTGTGCGAGAGTAACCACTGCCCTCTGCTGGGGTTCAAATGTATCACATCTGGCTCTTGAGCTTTGGTCTCTCAGCTCCAAGACCAGAAGTCTCATAACCTAAATTATGATTTCCCTACCCCACCTGTTAGGAGTGGAGGGGCTTTTGCATCTGTAGTGCAGCCACTACAGCCCATGCATCATACACACACCCCTACACTCACACACAGAGAGGAAGGGGAATCGCTCTAAAGGGTCCCACAACGGCAGACCAAGCTAGCAGTCACAAACTAATTCATACAACACAGACGGGGATGTCTAGACTGGATGGTCCAGATAAACAATCCAAACCCCTTGACAGAGGAGAGGGTTGTTCTGACTCTGACTGGACTCATCAATGCTGCTCTCTGAGCCTTGCTGGGTTTCTGATCACACAGCCACTTCCTGTTCCCAGACCAGTGGATCTGCCACCTGGAGCCTGCCTTTGCTGCTCTGGGGGATTTTCATTGCCGATGACTAGGTGTGTTCTTACTTTTCAATGCATAAGCCCTCTCAGTAGCACTCAGGGTATCCTCAAGAAACAATGAGCCACTGTGCTCCTTAGTTTTGTCTAAGGGTACGTCTTCACTGCAGAGTTAACCCAGAATCTCACTCAGCTGTTGCCCCAACTCCTCTGCTGTCCATATGCAAAATCCCCTCACCCTCGTTTAGTGGTACTTTGAACCACATAGTAACCTCCTCACTTTGCAGTGGGGATGCAGGCTAAATCACTCACAAGCTGATGGTCCTCCAGTGCCTTCCCACAATTCCACCGTGTGTGCCCAGAAGGGCAGACATTCTCCCACAATTCACTGGGAAAAATCATAGAATGGCTCAGCTTACTGCAGCACAAAGAACCCTTGGATGTTCCCCTAGGAGTCTTAGCAAAACACATGGGAGAATGCTGTGCCCAGGGCCGGCTCTAGGCACCAGCAAAGCAAGCAGTTGCTTGGGGCGGCAGATTTGCAAGGGGTGCAAGAATCCAGCATGGGAGCTGAGAACGAACAGGCCCTGGGAGCTGTAGTTCCTTGGTTAGCTCCCTGCCTATAG
>NW_020664593.1:19142-22273 GCF_002925995.2 Terrapene triunguis
GGGGCTTGGTCCTTTGGGATCAGGAGAACCTTTTTCTTTTACTGGGGCATTGGTTTTCACAACCATTTGTCCCCATAACGAGTGGTACTGGTGGTGATACTGGGAAACTGGAGTGTCTAAGGAGATTGCTTGTGAGACTTGCGGTTAGCCATTGGGGTGAGACCGAAGTCCTCTTAGTCTGGCTGGTTTGGTTTGCCTTAGAGGTGGAAAAAACCCCAGCCTTGGGCTGTAACTGCCCTGTTGGAGCAATTTGTCCTGAGTTGGCACTCTCAGTTGGGTTCCGCCAGAACCGCATTGTCACATTAGCTACAAAGAATAATTTTAAGTGATTATAAATCAAAGCATAACAAGTCAGATTTGGTCAAATGAAATAAAAGCAAAATGCATTCTAAGCTGATATTAACACTTTCAATGCCATTACAAACTTAGATGCTTCTCACCACAGGCTGGCTGGTTGCTCTTCAGCCAGGCTCTCCCCTTTGATCAGTGCTTCAGTCACTTGGTGTGGTGTCTGTAGATGTAGGTGGAAAACAGAGCAAGAGCATGGCAAATGTCTCTCCCTTTTATCATGTCCTTTCTTCCCTCTTGGCTTTGCCCCTCCCCCTTCAGAGTCAGGTGAGCATTAACTCATTGCAGTCCCAAACTGACCAAAGGAAGGGGAAGACACTCAGAGTCTAACAGATCCTTTTGTTGTTGCCTAGGCCAGCATCCTTTGTTCCTGTGAGGCTGGGCTGTGTTTGTCCCATACATGCCCTGATGAGGTGTGAACTGCCTCTTTGTTCTTGGAGAGTTTTTGCCTGGGCTTGCTTTAAGCCATGAGGATACATTTGCAGCCTCATAACTATATACATGAAATTATAACCTATAGCATCACTGTAACAATTACTATAACATCATTATAAGAACCATGCTCAGTGCATCATGAGCCTTCTGAAGACACCCAACATGACAAACTTTGCATTGGATACCACACAATCATTTTATAAAGATGAACTTGGGGGTGTAGGGTGTTCCCCCGAGGTACAGAGCATCACAACATCCATAACTAAAGGTATGCTTGCATTTTTAATTTAAAGTGTGTCCGAAATCCAGTGGTGAACCAAGGTCCACAGCCTCAGAGAAGGAGAGTTATTGCTTTGTGGTAGGCACTGCTGACCTTTTTATTTGTGTGCAATGAGCACATGTCATCCTCCATTCTCTGTTCCCAATAGCAGCAGGCTGGGCCCTAATCAGTCAAGGACTAGGTAAGGGCCCCTCAATTTAGGAGCTGGGAATAGAATCATAGAATATCAGGGTTGGAAGGGACCTCAGGAGGTATCTAGTCCAATCCCCTGCTCAAAGCAGGACCAACACCAACTAAATCATCCCAGCCAGGGCTTTGTCAAGCCGGGCCTTAAAAACCTTTAAGGATGGAGATTCCACCACCTCCCTAGGTAACCTATTCCAATGCTTCACCACCCTCCTAGTAAAATAGTGTTTCCTAATATCCAACTTAGACCTCTCCCAGTGCAACTTGAGACCATTGCTTCTTGTTCTGTCATCTGCCACCAAACCCAAGGTAAAGGAACTGGAAGCACAGACTAAAGCAGCTATGTTGCAGGGATTGTACTTGGTGGCTAAGTCATTACAGGCAGATTATTGCTTAAAATACCCTTTCCTTTTAAAACAGGGGTCGGCAACCTTTCAGAAGTGGTGTGCCGAGTCTTCATTTATACACTCAAATTTAAGGCTTTGCATGCCAGTAATACATTTTAACGTTTTGTAGAAGGTCTCTCTATAAGTCTATATATTATATAACCAAACTACTGTTATATGTAAAGTAAACAAGGTTTTCAAAATATTTCAGAAGCTTTATTTAAAATTAAATTAAAATGCAGATCTTATCAGTTTAGTGTGATCCTTGCCCTTGCTTTTCCGTGCTGAGTTTTCCAATGTCTGGCAGGTATTTGGATACTTTAAGCTGCACACAGGCATCTGAGTGATCAGTTGTTAACCGGCTGGCAGGAGGTCAGTGGCTGGAACCCCAGATTGGCAGCTGAGGTGAGTGGAGCTGGCGGTTGGTAGGGCTGAGCAGGGCCGGAGGCCTGGACTCTGTCTGGCAGGGGGCCTGCGCTGGAACTCCAACCGGAAGCAAGGTGAGTGGGGCTGCGGCAGGGACCCCGGCTAACTAGGGGCCAGCAGCCAGAACCCCAGAGCAGCGACTGAGCGACTCAGCCTGCCCCCGATCTGGGGTTTCGGCCGCTGGCTCCTGCCAGCCGGGGTCTCAGCCTGCTGCCAGCCTGGGGTTCCTTCACCCAGGACGGCAGCAGGTGCTGAGTGGGACTGGCGGCAGGACCCCGGCATGCAGGAGCTGGTGACGGAAACCCCAGAGCGGCGGTTGGTTAAAAAACAAAACAAAGCCAATTTTTCTTAAACCTCCCAACAGGATTTTACAAACCATGAGTGTTGGTTTAGGTCCTTAAAACCTTACATAATTACACAACATATTTACACACACAAAATTCTCTTTCGCCTAATATCCCTTGCACTGCTTTAATTATTTTACACAACGGTACCCAGATTACATTCCCATCTTGTACAATCGGAGGCAGTCAAGTTTTAATGGAAACCCCTTATATTACTTAGTGATTTTGATTAAATAGTCCAATAGTCAAATAATTTAGATTAGATTGTTTCTCTAAATGCATTATTTACAGACCATTTATGTGGAAAAAGGGTCAATTTCCCCACAGAATAGCTGTAAAGACTCCTGGGGACAAAACATAGTGGTGGTGGTAGCCACCTGACCCCTTGTATAATTTGTTTAAGTACCAGGGTTCCACCCAATGTGACTGTACCCAGTTGCACAAATAATTACATTTACATAACTGGGTTTTATTATCAAACCAAGAATTTCCTACTTATAACACTACAACTGTTACTCTTTAACATTTCCACAACTCCCAACTGTTTACTACCCTCTAAATTCTGTAGTACTAATTTGTGCAAAAACTACTTTTAACTCTTCACTCACTTTCTTTAAATCACTTACTTCAGCATTCAATTCTTTAAGGTGGTGCATTTTGCCTGTAATGACTTAGCCACTGTCGGAGAAAAACTGAGTTCTCACTTTTTGTTTGGGTACAGCAAGT
>NW_020664593.1:22283-28824 GCF_002925995.2 Terrapene triunguis
GTCATGCATTGCAGTTCTTTTCTGACAGTTCTGTTTCTGCTTCCACACCACCAAGTACAATCCCTGCAACACAGTTGCTTTAGTCTGTGCTTCCAGTTCCTTTACCTTGGGTTTGTTCAAAAAGGCAGTAAAACATTTGTCTCCAGGGTTGCCAAAAATTTCAATGGAATATAGCAGACCTCTGTCATGCTTTATCCAAAGAAAACCCCATTTTACATAAGTATCTGAAGTACCCTCCATTAAAACGTTAGAAAAACAAAAATGTGAAAGGAGAGTAGGGTGGAAAGCAAGCAGTTAACCCTGTGAAGTTATTTTAAAGTACAGACTAACAGCAGCAAATTAAGCAAACTAAGGAGGAGGAGGAGGAGAAGAAGAAGAAGAAAAAAAGGATATTGTTAGCTCTGAGCAAAGAGTAGGGCTCCCTAGGTTAAAAAAGTAGGGAACCCTGACCCCTAGGGTTTTTGATCCTGGCTCGGAAAAGAATGGGGGTTGTTTCCTGCTCTTGAAAACCCTGAATTTGTTCCCCCAGTGTCTGTTGCTTTTGTTTGCATGCCAGGTGGATTACAGGATTGCCCTTGCCTGCTGTAGTTAACTGTTTCTGGGCAACTCCATGTGTTAACCTGCTCATTCTCAGTTTTTCACTTTTAAACTTTTTTTTCTTCATTTAGCAGGCCCAAATATACGTGCAGTGCACACGTCTCACCCCGTATAATTTATGGTTATGTTCCGTTTTGGAAGGCCGTGAGTCTGGGGTCTTGGTACCACCTCTTTTGTATCCCATGGGAGGGGTAAAGAGTGAGGTTGTGTACTGGTCAAGGCCAGGCTTTTCCTTGGCTTCTAGTATTTCTTATATCTCACCCCCACCCCCACCCCTCTTGTCCCTCCTAACTGGCTGCTTGACCTTGGCTTGAGAGAGGAGCCAGGCAGCCTTCCAGTGTATGCTCATATATTACACTCCCACCATACCCTGTAACACTTTTAACTCTATTCCTTATCTCTTTTCTCATTATACTAACAAACCCATCCGGCTGGGCAGAAGCAACACACGGTGTCTTTGTTCTTTATTCACACATATTAGTAAGGATATAAGAGTATCAAAAATCAAACCCAAAATACTATCTCAGGTTAACAAACAGGCCTATATACTAATAGCACCTATTAACTTTGTGGTGCTTGCTGTACATTTATGATTATTACACTGTGTTTGTCACTGAGCCTATGGGTTGTGAGTGTACAAGACCACTAGTTTCATTGCCTGCAGGCATTATATGCCATGCGTTGTGAACTAATAAAGATGAATAGTTTCCAAAATAAAGAGTTTTATTCAATAATGAAAACAAAAAATCTGAAGAACATAATAGTAAATACTTTTTAACTTCAAAAAATTTGGGAGTCATTAATAAATAAAAAAGGGAAAGGAACATGGATGTCCATTGTACCTACACATACATCAACCATCAGTGCAGGTGAAGTTGTGGTTGTCCATGCTATCCCCTGGTGTGGAGAGGCAGGGATAGGTGTGCATGCCCTGAGACCATGAGGAATGCTAGGGGGCGGTGGGGTAGGGAGGTGCTATGCTGCAGTTCTCCACTGACTACAATGGCAGTTGAGCCAGGATTCTAGAACCTGGAGGTCCATAAGAGGCTGCAGCTTATGCTCAAATAAATTTGTTAGTCTCTAACGTGCCACAAGTACTCCTGTTCTTTTTGCGGATACAGACTAACACGGCTGCTACTCTGAAACCTGACACATTCCTAAGAAGCGCTAGGCACAGAACACTCCTGCAAACACATTCCAGAAGGGCGTACCAGAACACCAAGAATGGTACAAGCACGCTCCCCGAAGATAACAGGGACATGCTGACCCCGCTTACCGATAAGGTCAGGATGATGGATAGAGATGTTTTAATTGAATCAACATGTACAAGGTGATGGGTGGTAGCTAACCACCTCAGAGGGGCAATACATAACTTGTTTGTATCGAGGTATAAAGTGGTATCTCAGAGGGGGTGCCATTGTCTAGCTGACGGGACAGTGGAAAGTCCCGCCACTGACTGAGCTGGTCCATTGTCACGGACATACATGTGTTAGTGTACTTGTAACCATTAAGCCAAGCCATTCTCACTGTGCTTTGTCGGCAATAAACCTGACCAAGTTACTTCACTGAAAACCAAGTCTGTGGATTTATTAGGAAGTTCAGTCGGATCCTGCGGTACAGGCTGACTGGCCAGAGCCAATGCAGCGAGCAAGAGAGAACACACATGCAGCCAACATCTTACCACAACCACTAAAATTAGAGGCTTTTCTTGTAACCACACAGTGGTTGCTCTGACTCCTCAGAGAAAATTGCCTTTACCAATTCCAGTTAGACAAATTGCATCCTGAAGGCATTTGGTCTCCACTCCACATAGAGGGCCTGACCCTGAACAGAATTGGCAACATTTAGTATCTTGAAGAACTGGCCCCTAGTCTTTTATGAGCCAAGCAGTTACTCAGGTGTCTTTACATACAGAGCTAGAGTGTCTATACTGGAGACATAAATCCAGCCATAAACCAATGTTTTCAATATACAGTAAAAGCTGTTTTATCTGGCATGTTGGGGGAATGGGGGAGTGCCAGTAAGTGAAAAATGCTGGTTAACTTAGAGGGAGGGAGTTTGGGTGCAGGAGGGAGCTCGGGGCAGCGGGTTGGGGAATGGGAGGGGATGCTGGGTGCCGGATCCGGGGGGCGCTCACCTCGGGCGGCTCCCCACAAACGGCGACCTGTCTGAGCTGCTCCTAGGTGGAAGCGCACTTAGTGGAAGCTGCTCCTAGGTGGAACACTAATGACAGGCCACCAACACCACCCAGCACCCGCACACTAAATCCAACAACTGAAATTAGACCAGAGGTGACGTGTGTGTGTGTGTGGGGGGTATGCTGGGTCACACAACCCCCAGATTTCTGCCAGGATGGGAGTTGGGCCGACCGTGGCTGAAGGGATGTGCCTGGGAAAGTAATTCTTGTAATTTTTTTTAATCCTTGAGGTTGCCAGTTACTTCATATCAAAACTACGAAAGAGGAAGAAGGCAAAGTGAATACCAGAAAAGAAGAACCCTCTTCATATGTAAAGTGAATGTTTTCGAGGCATAAGATGCTCTTATGACAAATCACATGGCCAGGTTTTCGATCAGCCCAGGAGAGTTTATTGACCTGTTAATCAGGCAGTGTGTTATGATGTTCCATAGATCTCAGCTGCAACTAAAGGAACAAACTATAAAGGAGCCTAAAGTATTTTTTCATTAGGGAAATAGAAGCTGCAGCATTTGCATGTGGCAATAGAGTCACAGAGCTTAAGGCCAGAAAAGAAAATCACATTGTCTCATCTGCCCTCCTGTATATGACAGGTAGTGTTCCATGTTTTCAGTTTTTACCGATTTTTACTGATAAATTACCATTTTTTTCATTGAAGGAGTTCAGTTTTTACTGATTTACACCGGTTTATCAATCCACTCAGTATTTTTTTGAGTACTTATTTTTGTTAAACACTAACGCTTTATGTGATTGTTGTATCCTACAGCTCTGGATTGAAGCAGTTCCACAGTGTCAAACACAGAACACACACACGGTGGAGGTCGGAAAATCAAACAATGTTAATATTGCACAATGATTGGCTCTCGAGGAGATGCTGTCCGCCTATTTATTTGCTTCCGTTTAATGTTGCGCTGATTTGAAACAATCAATCCTCCACAGATAAAGCTATGTAATGCCCCCTATCCACCTGGTTACCTCCTTTGTGCCAATCTCTTTACTAGTTTGGATGGACAGGCCTGGGTTCTTCTGGATCCCCACACAGCCAGTCCTGCCCTTTCTGTGGCTGGCTCCAGACTACCCCCAAAATGGCTTCTCCCGGAGCAGCGCGGGGCAGGGCAGACAGGCAGGGAGCCTGCCCTGCCCCCAGTGCACGTCTGGCCGGAGCCGCTCTAGGTCAACACTGGGGGAGGGGGCTGCGAGGGGCTCGTTGGGCCGCAGAAAATAACCCTGCGGGACGTGTGTTTGAGACCCCTGCTCTAGGGCTTCCAGGGAAGGGCATCTCATTCCCTGTTGGTCAGACTTGCTCTTCTTCCCAGGCTTTCCCTTGTCAATCATTTCACTCTGCCCCTCCTCTGAGCAGGCACACTTGCAATCCTTCCCCAGACTAAGAGGGGCCCCTGTTGTTTTACATAGTGCCTCTCTTAGAATCATAGAATATTAGGCTTGGAAGAGACCTCAGGAGGTCATCTAGTCCAATCCCCTGCTCAAGGGAGGACAAACACCAACTAAATCATCCCAGCCAAGGCTTTGTCAAACCGGACCTTAAAAACCTCTAAGGATGGAGATTCCACCACCTCCCTACGTAACCCATTCCCGTGCTTCACCACCCTCCTAGTTATATAGTGTTTCCTAATATCCAACCTAGACCTCCCCCACTGCAACTTGAGACCATTGCTCCTTGTTCTGTCATCTGCCACCACTGAGAACAGCCGAGCTCCATTCTCTTTGGAACCCCCCTTCACGTAGTTGAAGGCTGCTATCAAATCCCCCCTCACTCTTCTCTTCTGCAGACTAAATAACCCCAGTTCCTTCAGCCTCTCCTCATAAGTCATGTGCCCCAGCCCCGTAATCATTTTTGTTGCCTTCTGCTGGACTCTCTCCAATTTGTCCACATCCCTTCTGTAGTGGGGGAACCAAAACAGGACACAATACTCCAGGTGTGGCCTCACCAGTGTTGAATAGAGGGGAATAATCACTTCCCTCGATCTGCTGGCAATGCTCCTACTAATATAGCCCAATATGCCGTTGGCCTTCTTGGCAACAAGGGCACACTTCTGACTCATATCCAGCGTCTTGTCCACTCTAACCCCAGGTCCTTTTCTGCAGAATAAATATTGCAAAAGAAATCCTTCAATCACATTGTTGTTACCATTTATGGCATTATCCTGGGGCACTCAGTTGCTTCTGGACATAGATAGCACAAGTGGTGAACTCCTATTGGGCAGCTATGTAATATTGCGATAGTGAGCAGCCGATGTTCGGGTATAAAGCCGGTTGGAGAGGGTATGTCCTGTCTGCAGCAGCAGCTGGATAGGAAGGTGCATTGAGAGCTCCCAAGTGTCAGAAGCTGAAGCCAGAAGCCAAGGTAGAAATTGTTATTTGTTATTATGCTTTGTCTGGAAAGCTGATGAAAGCACATAGAGAAGAATGACAGAGTGTTTGTGGGTTTAGTATGCATGGTTCACACGAGCTCACCACATCCCCTGTGATGATTTTGTAGGGAGGAGATGTTAGTGCTACCACCAGGCATGAGAATGCACCTCCTGTATTTAGGGAAGGTGGTTTCTGAGAGCACAACTTCTGACAGGGGGAGACCACACCACATACTATAGGAAGGGGAGAGAATATTTACTTTGTAGGAAGAGGTTGCAGATACTACAGGAATGAAGAAAAACTCTCTTTCCCTGCTTTGTGGCTGCTTCTAACTTACAGATACACACACAGCTCCTCACAAATCAATCCCCAGCCCTTGTGTTTGCATCCAGTCTAGTCTTTGGGTGGTGGCTTCCATTTTTCCAGTGGTCATTAAACAAATGGGTATTTAACTGCTATGTTATTTAGCCTGAGTGAAAGGTGGATGCCATGCCCATAGCTTCAATGAGGTGTTTGACTGCCTGTAGATCAAAGACACGCTTGGTGGGAGCCACCCAACCTCCAGCATAACAGTATGCTATAGGCGAGAAATGCTCACAGTAAGAGAAATGCATGTTTGTGATCTTTAGTTCTTCTGTTGAAGAAGAAGAAGAGCAATCTGCTTGTGCTGGGCTTTGTACACATCAACATTAAAACATTTTCAACGGCCAATTGTCTCAATAAGATAGGGGTGGGGTGGGAGAGAGAGGGGGGATTGGCCACTGGAGGTTTTTATGTGAATTCAGGTGACTTTTAGCTTTGCTTTACAATCCTTAAGTACTTAATCATCACGAAGAAGAATAAGGGAAGTATTAATATTCCTCTTGTACAGATGGGGAAACTAAGGCACAGAAGTTAACATGAAAAATTTCAGTGCCTGAAGTTAGGCTCTTAAATCCATATTCTTGCAGCTTTGTAATAGTCTAATCTTCACAGGTTTCCTGAATTGGGGCCAGTAGGAGGAGGAGGAAGAGCACACACTACAGGAGGTGAGTATATACTGCATGAATGTAGCTGAGACAAAATAGAAATTTGGCTCATAGGAAATTGTAATAATTTGACATTTGTTTATGTCCCAAATTGGAAAAATATCAAAAATTTTCACAAAAGAATTTGTTTAGTAAATGTTGAAACATTTTGTTTCAAGTCAGTTTGACATTGAACTGCATTTGCTTATTGCCTCATGGGACAGGTAGTTTGGGGTACCTCATGCTTTCATTCTTCCCTATGGGGCAGGCTCCCTGCCAAGATACATCTCCCTGATGCGCCATGTGGCTCTGTCAGAAGGGAAACCACAGTGCATCATGGGAATGTAGTCTGGGGAAGGGTCCAGGTAAT
>NW_020664593.1:31824-32814 GCF_002925995.2 Terrapene triunguis
CGCCCCAAGCAACTGCTTGCTTTGCTGGTGCCTAGAGCCGGCCCTGACCCTGTCTCTCTTTCTCAATTCTCTCACATTCCTAACCTTTCTCTCATCTTCTCTCTCTACCTCTTCCCCCTTGCGCATAGCCCCTCTCTTCTTCTCCTGTGTTGTGTCCTCTCTCTTCAGTCCCCTTTCTCCCTGCTTCCCCATCCTTTCCCAGCCAACTCTTTCCCAAAATCCCAGAGGGGAAGAGATAGCAGCTGGGGGTATCTGTTAAAGGTACACTCCTCCCTCCTCCCCAGCATGTGGGAAATCAGGGATGGGGGGTCAGGGGTGGGCAGTGTCTTTTTCTCTTCATCCAAAACCTCAGTCTGAAGGAGGAAAAGCCTTGTGGATATTGGGGTTTGCTCTGCCTCCCCCTCCCAGTCCCTGGTGGGAGGAGCCCTGAGATGGCCTCTCCACCTCTCGCTCATCAATATTTACTCAGAGCTCACAGGCATTTTCTGTCAATTTATATCCAGTGCTCAAAGTCTGGACGCAAACGCTGAACTTGATTTATGTGCTCGCTCACTCTCTCCCTCTCATCTCCATGTGGAGAAACTTTTCTCAACCTGTGAACTGTGACCCCAAATTGGTTCACTAGAATGTACCAAAGAGTGGTGTGGGAGGCCTGATGGCAGAAGGGTCCAGTCCTGCCCCGGGGAGGTGGGGTTGCCCTGGGGGGTTGCAGAGCCTGTCCCTTTCACCTCACTGTTTCCGGGCTTTATACAGGCCCCTCTTGTTCCTGTTCAGCTGAGCCTGCTTCCAGTTAGTGGCCCCTTCGCAGACTAAATCTCTCCCCTGCTCATGCTTAACTGGTTGATTGGACCTCTCAGGGCAAGTGTGGGGAATACAGCCCTTCACAGGCTCCTGCAGCTACGGTCCCATGGGCCTGACTGGACTTGGCTTCCTGCTCTGGGGTTGCCGTGCTGCTCTCCTTTGACCCAGCCACCCCTCTGTCATGAGGGG
>NW_020664593.1:32824-60026 GCF_002925995.2 Terrapene triunguis
TCTGAGCAGTACGGCATCCCCAGAGGTCACAATGCACTGAATGGGGAGCCAAGCCCAGCCACCCCACAGAACAGGAGTCACAGGAGCTGCTGCTATGGTGCTCACCATGTAGTTGCTTAGTACTTATTACATCCATGTATATATTGTATATCGTGGGTGAGAAATATTTAGTAAGCCAGATGTGTTTGCACTAAGGCTATTTACTGGGTTGTGACCTGTGAGCTTCTCTGCACTGGAAGAGACATTTGCTTCATGCTCTAAGAACTTTACAGAGATGAGAGCTGGTCAAAAAGTATTTGGAAAGAAAATTTTTCTGTTAGAAAATGCTGATTCATTGAAATCAACGCATTCTGCAGGAATGTGTTGTTTTTGATGAAATTTGAAACAAAGCTTTTCAGTGAGCTTTAAACATTCTGGTTCAGTCTTACTGGCATCATAGAAGTGTAGGACTGGAAGGGATCTCAATAGGTCATCTAGTCCAGTCCCCTGCACTCAAGTCAGGATTAAGTAATAACTAAACCATTCCTGACCGGTGTTAGTCTAACCTGTTCTTAAAAACCTTGGGTGACGGTTGAATCCACAACTTCCCCGGTAATTAACCATCCTGACATTTAGGAAGCTTTTCCTAAAGTCCAACCTAAACCTCCCTTCCTGCAATTTAAGCCCATTGCTTCTTGTCTTCTCCTTAGCGGTTAATGAGAACAATTTTTCACTCTCCACCTTGTAACAACCTTTTATGTCCTTGAAAACTGTTATCATGTCCCCCCTCAGTTTTCCCTTCTCCAGACTAAACAAACCCATTTTTTTCTATCTTCCCCCATAGGTCACATTTCTAGACCTGTGATAATTTTTGTTGCTCTTCTCTGGACTTTTTCGAATTTGTCTACATCTTTCCTGAAATCTGGCACCCACAAAGCTCCAGCTGAGGCGCAGGTTTTTGCAACACTTTGGTTGCCACAATTTTGCAGCTGTTTGATCTCTAATTTGAAATGTATTATATATTAATTTTAATTAAATTATAGAAAGGAGGTCAACTGCCACCCCAGCACCTGCTTGTGGCCAGGAGTGCCTCTGCAGTGCCTTGTTTTCCCCTTTTTCTGGGCTCCTTCAGCAAACTCCACACAGTCTCTCTTTCAACACAACCCTTTTGGGGACTCTGTCTTTTTATTAGCATTATTAACTTAACAAATTTCTCAAAACAAACACAAAAGAAATCCTCCCCCCAGGCTTAAGCTGGGCACAGCCCCTCCTCCCTGAGGTATTGTCCTTTCCTTGGGGACCACTGCATCCAGTAGGACAAGCCACCCTGCTATAATTATATGATACCAGCTACCAAATACAGTACCAGTTACAACTTTTATTGCTTTTATTTTATATTATAATTTTAAAATATTCTACCCTAATTCAATAGAAAATAAAATAATATAAAAATAATATATTAAAAAGTCAAAATTGGAGAGAAAAAATTCAATTTTATCAAAACAAAACATTTCCATTGACGCAGACTGCAATTCTTCATAGGCTGTGGAGTTGCAGGTTGGGAGCAGGCAATAGACCTTGGAGTAAGCTGGTGGGGGAAAAGACCCTATTCTTATTCCCGCTGGCTAAATGTTTGAGGAAGGAGTTTGCCCATTCCCTCTATACATTTGCCCATGCTCCCACTCATTTTGTTCAGTCGTTTGTGTATTTATCTGTTGTTTCAAATGATGCTAATTTCCTGATTTTTCATCCCAGCACAGAGAGTCTCCACTGAGTAGGGGTTGCCTCCCAAGCTGTGACTCTCTGTTCTCTCTCCACAGCTTCTCAGTCACTGCTTCTGCTCCAAGAACCAATCTCAAAGATCCTGCCACACCCACCAAAATGAATGGGATCATCATTTATGAGCATATAAACTTCCATGGTAAATCCAAAGAATTCACTTGTGACATCGCTGACTTGAAGCCCGTAGGGTGGGACCACTGTGTCTCCTCTGTAAAGGTCACTGGCCAACCCTGGGTGGCCTATGAGCATCCTAATTATTCAGGCAAGTTCCTGGTGTTTGAGGAAGGTGAATACAGCTTTGTTGGTGAAGATATGAATGACAAGATCAGTTCTCTCAAGTTGATTACTGAAAACCTGAAGAATCCCAAGATCACCCTGTATGAACATGCCAACTATGAAGGGGAGATCAAGGTGGTAACAGAAGCAACCAGTCTGAGCAAGGGATCTTTCAATGATCGAGTGTCTTCCCATAAGGTGCAGAGCGGTGCCTGGCTATTGTGTGAACATGAGGATGGAAGTGGCTTGAATTATGTTGCCCGGAAAGATGAACAGCTTCTAAACTATGAATCGATCGATTTCAATGACAAGCTTTCATTTCTGCGTCCCCTGAGAGCCGGCTGGTGCTAGTTCCAAAGGGCTGCAGAACCTGCCATACTGGGGTGCCATTGATCGGTTGAGCCCCTACAGGGAGGTGCAGAGTTAGAGCTCTGCCCATGCTTGCACTTCATTGCTCCACAACCCACAGAATCAGTGAATTTGGGAAAGCGCAGCTCATCCTGTGCAGTGCTTTATAGCCTGGTATCCTGCTGTTTGTCCCCGAAGGCCGTGCCAGAACTTCCTCCCGGACCTCACCCTCCCAGTCTCTTTCACGCTCTCCCTGATCGGCAGCTTCATCTGGGGTGTTCCCTCCCCTCCCAGGCCCTTCACACAGCTCTAACTAAGAGGCATATTCAGGGATCTGCTGGCCCCTGTCTGCCATTTATTTTCCTTTCAATCCCTTCTCCCGGGATAAGACGACCTCTGGAGTTCCCTGAGCTCTACATTTCTATGATTCTATGATCATAGAGGGGCCCCCAGAGGTGTTTGAGCCGACCTTGGGACTATCCTGCCCCATTATCTCCATGACACCCAGAGACAGATTGAAAGGAATGTCGACATGTATGAAACAGGAGTCAACCAAACAGATCATCAGCAAACCTTGATCACCACAATCTAAAGAAAGTGTGAGATTTCCAGTTTCTACAGCTTCATGTGGGGTGGGAAAGAGGATGGGGAGGGGATCATGTTCTTTGTGGAGATAGGAACTTCCAGCACCTCCTAGTATCAGCAGGGGATAAATGAGCCACCCACCAACAGGGAAAAAATCATGGTGTGCCACTGGCTAAGAGATCTCACACAGTGCTTGTCATCTGCGCCCTAACGTGCCATGTCAAGGTTGATTGAGTTGATCACCATCTAGGATGGGAGAAGAAGAACCGAGCATGAGGTGCACCAGAGCACATTGCGCATAGCACCAACCCAGGGCATCAATCCAGGAGAAAACTCCAACATGGAGGTGGCTCCACAAACCCACTGTGTTTCCTACCTCTTCCATCCCAACATGCTCATGTCGGCTTCCAAGAAAGGGTTGAAGGGTTTCCAGTCTGCTAGCTTCTCTGAGTGATTTATTGTTAACCTGCTCCAATAAAGTGATTTGCAGTGAAACTTGGGCTAATGGTCTCCTGTTCCGATAGCCAGTAAAGGTTCAGTCCCCAGGAGCGCTCCTTCCTGCATAGTAACTGCCTTGGACTGGACTTAGCTTTTCAGAGCAGAAGGAACTCAGCGCCAACACATTTCCTCTGGGGATGGCACAGCTGGAGGGGAGCTGTGACTCTGCTTCACTATGCCCCCTCTTCCTGATCCCCCAGAAATCTTTGTGTGGGTGGTTCACAAGGGTCAGTCCCATGGGTGGAGCTAGGTCAGGTGAAGAGCAGGAGCAGGGTGGCCTCATATCCCCCATGTCTTATGGGGCATCCCATTGCAATAGAATGTGCAGCAGAGTCAGCACAGTGGTGTTTAATCTAACTGAACTCTAATGTGTAGATGGATGTTATCAAGAAGGAACCCTTGTAATAGATTCATACAGTTTAAGAATGGAAGGGGCCATTATGTTCCTCTGGTCTGACCTTCTGTGTGACGGAGGTCACAGGATTTCTCCCAGCAATTCCTATAACACGTGGTTGAATTCGATCAGTGTTTCTCAAGCTTTGCAGGTGGGAGACAACTTCTTCAATGTCAAAATTCTCTGCAACCTCTCACATTTACAAAAGTAATAGTAAACATTATTTACTATTATTAGTCAATGATAATAACACTGATATACTCACAGAATTTGTGTGTGTTTTGAGAGATTGGCAGAGACACCTTGAAGTGTAAGGGTGAGTGGGGAGCAAGAATTTATTTGCTTTAGTTTGTAATAACATTTTTTATGTCTTGCAACCATTGCCTTTGGTGGTCCCCCCTGAGAAACACTAAACTAAACCATATCTTTTCGAAAGACAGACAGACTCTGTTTGAAGACTCTAAGTGATGATTAATCACATCCCTTGGTAACATTCAACAGCCTAGTAGCTAATTATTCTCAGTGTTAAAAAGGTGCATCATATTTTCAATTTGAATTTTTTTAACTTCAATTCCCTCCACCTCTTTTGGATCTCATTCTGCCTTTGATCAGACATCTTCACTCCGAGGAGGTACAGACTGATCAAGTTGTGTCTTAACTGA
This sequence comes from Terrapene triunguis, assembly GCF_002925995.2. Lineage (NCBI taxonomy): Eukaryota > Metazoa > Chordata > Testudines > Emydidae > Terrapene > Terrapene triunguis. The sequence goes on from NW_020664593.1 coordinate 37,349, forward strand.
ACACGAGCTCTGTGGCAAAAGGGGCTAACACAATGCATTGCATGGGAAGCTCATGGCACATCTGGTTATCTACATTGATCCCCTGGGTCCTCTTCACAGTTGTTGCTTTCCAGGGTATAGGCCCTCTAGTTGAAAAAGGGTCTCTGTGAAAATAATAGCATGGAATCACATATTGATTCAAACACATAAGAAAAAAACCTTTGTTACAGTTAGGGTAACTCAGGACAAATATCCAGCTCAAAACTACCAAAACCAAAAAACAGATTGTAAAGCCATGCAACTACATGCAGAATTTTGTCTAATTGCATACATCCCCACAGCCACTCAACAGAGAGCCTATAACATCCCCACAAGCCATTCAACTGTTACCAACCACAATCACCAAGGTGACCGCCCAGGCAATCCCCAGTTCCCTTGTGATGACAGTGGCTCTGTGTAGTGCGCTTGTATTTCCTAAGGTGGGTGGGTTGGATTTGGAGCTCACTGCTAAACAAATATATAGTTGTTCTCTATGCAAAGTATTCCAAGGAGCCTGGCCAGATTAAAGCATAAGCATTATAGAGCTGTGCCTAGAGCCCCAGCTCCTGGAGTCACATGATGAGGGCAGAATCTCAGCTTTCACTTAAAAATGTAAATTTCTAGCAAATTAACACTTTGAAAATGTGGCCCAAGTGTAACCAATGCAGTGGTGTCTGCCTGGTCTGCAGACAGCCTGACATAACATCTCTGAGAGGTGTGAACTGTCCCACTCATCCCCATGGGATTTTCACTCCCATATCCATCGCTCTGGGGGTCCCCGCCAACATCACCCAGTCTGAGAACGCTGTGTGGCAGAGGACTGCAGCAGGCCTGGTCACCTACCCACTCAAGCCAATATACCTCATCTGTGAAGATAAGCACTGGGAGGGGGGTTAGGGAGCCAGCTGCCACTCTTGACTCTCCAAGTGGGGAGAAGGGATCCCCATCTCTGCTGCTGCTAAGGCTGGGAGGCCCTGCTACGAGTCCTGCCATGGATGAAGGGGCCCCATACAGCTGCCCCTCCAGAGGGGAGGTGGCCCCCTTGCCACTGGTGTTATGATAAATAATTTTTCCGTGGGTCAGAGGATGCTATAGTGTGATTACCCACAAAGTAATTTCCAGGAATTTAGAAAATTCTGCTTCCAGGAGTTGCTTGATGAGGGAGAACAGTGTGTGTGTGGAGGAAGGAATAAAGCCCCTATGTTGCATTGTCTTGGCTCTCTCTTGTGAAATGCTTGAACACTGAACATGGCATCAGAAACGAGTCAGCACCTGCAGGTCCGTGCAACCAGAAATAAAGACTATTAAACCAAATAAACCCATCCAACCATGCAATAACAACAACAATAAAGAATTATAGAATCATAGGACTGCAAGGGACCTTAAGAGGTCTTCTAATCCATTCCACTGCACTCAAGGCAGGATCAAACCAATTTTTTCAATCTTCCCTTATAGGTCATGTTTTATAGACCTGTCATCTGTTGCTCTTCTCTGGACTTTCTCCAATTTGTCCAAGAGAAAACAATAATCCTAACAGCATACCAGACCCCTGTCCCAGAGCAAAGGGACATGAAAGGGGATGTGTTTAGCAGCTTGGCTTTCTTTAGATCACAATAGAACAACTGCAAAATCACAACAGGGCTGGATAAAAAGGAAAACAAAATAAGAGTAGCTCCCTGTATGCTATAGTGGGTGAAGGCTGCCAGATGCCATGGGCACATCAGTGGCAAACCGAGAGGATTCCTAGAATCAGTGTCACAGTTCAGGACAACCTATATTTCCACTCTGGGGTCCAGCAAGAGCACCCACACTAAGCTCCCAGTGCTGTTGGATTCAGAATCTGAAATAAGTCTGATCCATGGAGAACACCCACTGCTGAAAGAAAGAAAATTCAGTATTGTGGGAATTAAAATGGTGTCTACTAATAATCAGCCCCTGCAGATAAGAGAAAAAATCTAGCTCCCACTGGACAATATTCAGAAACCTCTGCCGAATGTAGGTAGGAGGAAGTGTGGACCCTGGGGGAAACTCTAGGGGTCTCAGGGTACATCCACACTGGAGTCAGAGATGTGCATGGCAGCGAGTGTAGACGTACCTGTGCTAGCTGTACTCTACCTTGCTAACAACAGCAGTGACGGCGCAATGACACGGACTAGCAATACTTGTATGTACCCAGGTTCAGACAGGCTTGTGCAGCCCATGCTGCATCATCTACACTATTTTTAGTGAGCTAGCTGGAGCACAGCTAACTTGGGTGTGTCTACATGAGCTGCCATTCACACCCCCAGCTGCAGTGTCGACAAAGCCTTAGAGGGGCCTTTACCATGTCTACAGCGTGGAAGGCAGGTGGTGGCTCACAATACAGTGTGGTGAAGCCAGGTCATCATGCCGTAACCCCCAAGGAGAAAGCACTGGTGTAGCAAACCTGTCAGAGTGTTTGAAGCTGTGGATATCCAATCAGGATCGCTGTTTAGCAGAGCTCTGTTTCAAGCTGGGCCAAAGGGTGAGTTCTGGGTCAGAGCAGATAATGTGACTGATCCAGATATTCAGCTAGTGAAAAATCAGACCGTGGGGCCAGTGTTCAGTGTCGCTGGTGTCTCCAGGCCTCTCACAGGGGCAGAGCTCAGGAGCTATGGAGCAGCCCAGTCAGTAAAAGAGCTAGATTCATAGATCCCAAGGCCAGAAGGGACCATTGTGATCCTCTAGTCTGAGCTCCTGTAGAACACAGGCCATAGAACTGCCCCAAAATAATTCCTTTGGCACTCCTGCAGATCTTTTTAAAAACATCCAGGCTTGATTTAAAAATGGCCAGTGAAGGAGAATCACCATGAGCCTCGGTAAATTGTTCCAATGGTTAATGACCCTCACTGTTAAAAGTCTTCCCCTTATTTCCAGTCTGAATTTGTCTAGCTTCAGCTTCCAGCCATTGAATTCTATTAAGCCTTTGTCTGCCGACTGAAGAGCCCAGTGTCAAATATTTGTTCCCTGTGCAGGTACTTATAGACTGTGATCAAGTCACCCCTTAACCTTCTCTTTGGACACCAGAAGAGGGAACAGTATGGCACTAGTGGGCTGACTTGACAGAAGCATCCATAGACGGCAATGAGAGGAGACGATTAGAACAGCTGCTCTTGTGAGATGCTACTCTGTTCTCCAAGACTAATGAAGAGCTTGGGAGATATGATTGGTGGAACATCAGATCGGGTTTAAACCTGAGAGTGTTCCTGTGAGGCAGCCTCCAGCTTGGATTCTCCTGGCGTAAGGTAGCCGTGAAAGAGAAACTAAGTGGCATGCTGGAAGATGTCCTGATTGAGTAATCTACATTAATTTGTGCTTCACCAGTTGTAATTGTGAAAAAGCCCAAAGGATATGAGGATATGCTCTGACTTAATTCACAGACTGTTCAAGATGGCTACTCACTTCCCCACACAGCAGACATACAGGATAAAATGTCAGAAGCAAAATAGTTCAGTAGTTTTGATTTGGTGTCTGGATACGATCAGATTAAAGAGGCACCTGAGGACTGAGTAAAAACTGCCTGTGTGACACTCTGTGGACTGTGTCAGCTCTGCAGAATGACTTTCACACTCATTCAGCAAGAATGTTTCAGAGGAGAGTAAATTATCTAATCCAAGTTTTGAGAACTAAAGATGGGGAGAACATCTGGCAGAAATGGAAAGGATTCTAAAGCAGTGAGTGTTCTCCATTGATCAGAGTCATTTCAGGTCCGAACACAACAACACTGTGGTTTTCCAACCATCAATATTTCCATACACATAGTAACAGGAATGTGGGCAGCTGTACTCATGGGCCTTTCTCATAGTTGCTGATGGTGACCCTGCTGCATCAACAACTTCTAGTTTCCCTCGTGTGGCTTCTCTCTGATGGGCAATTCCCTCCAATGGCCTTTGCCTTTGCCTCGCGTGCAGACATCATCTGGCCTGGGACCACACAGGAAACAGCCTCTCTCATCTGACCCAAGGGACACGTGCAAAGAGCTTGCCCCTGGGCCAGCTCCATTTTTTTCACCACTTTACTGTGACAGATGTGAATCCTGGGAAGCACAGAATCGTAGAAATGTAGGGATGAAAGGGAGAAGTCACTAAGTCGAGCCCCTAGCTCTGGGGCAGGACCACATAAACCTAGAGGATTCCCAACAGGTGTTTGTCCAACCTCTTCTTAAAACCTCCAGTGATGGGGATTCCACAACCTCCCTCGGAAGCCTGTTCCAGAGCTTAAACTACCCTTCTAGTTAGAAAGTTTTTCCTAATATGGAACCTAAATCTCCCCTGCAGCAGATTAAACCCACTATTTCTTATCTGACCTCCACTGCACATGGAGAACAATGGGTCAATGACCTCTTTAAACAGCCCTTACCATATTGGAAACAGGAAGCCTGTGTGTAGCAGGTCCTCCCCACTCTTCTTTTCTCGAGACTAAACATACCCAGTTGTTTAAACCTTTCCTCATCGGTCAGGTTTTCTAAACCTTTCATCATTTTTGTTGCTCTCATCTGGACTCTAATTTGTTCGCCTCTTTCCTAAAGTTTGGTGCCCAGAACTGAACATTGTACTCCACCTGAGGCCTCACCTATGCCGAGTAGAGTTGGGAAATGATCTCCCATGTCTTACATAAGACTGTCCTGTAAATACACCCCAGATTTGTATGAGCTTTTTTGGAATTGCATTCCATTGTCGACTCATCTTCAATTAGTGATTCACTATAAGCTCAGATCCTTTTCAGCAGTATGACCTTCTAGCCAGTTATTCCCCATTTTGTAGTTGTGCATCTGATTTGTCCTTCCTAAGTGAAGCACTTTGCACTTAACTTTATTGAATTTCATCTTGTTGAATTCAGACCAATTCGCCAATTTATCAAAGTTGTTTTGAATTCTAATCCTGTCCTCCAAAGTGTTTGCAACCCCTCCCAGCTTGGTGTTGTCTTCAAATTTTATAAGCATACACTCCATTATCCAAGTCAGTAATGAAAATATTGAATAGTACCAGACCCACGACTGACCCCTGCAGGACCCCACTAGATGTGCCCTCCCAGTTTGACAGCAAACCATTCATAATTACTCTTTGAGAAGGGTCTTTCAACCAGTTGTGCACCCACCTTATAGTAATTATAGCACGAGGACTTGAAATATTGAAATGAGCCAGACTTGCATGGACTTTTGTGACAATAAGTGGGAAATGTGTTTTCAAAAGTTGTGGCTTACTGAGTGGGTTCCTTGAGGACTCCCTGAGGGGTGGTTAATGGAAATTCCCCAACAACTCCTATGTAAAAACTCAGACTTTGAAGCTTCGTCCCCAGAGAGGAGGCAATTGATGGGTCTTAGCTTTTCAGGAGGCCACAGATCAAAGGCATAAGCTATCTACCAGGGGTGCCCAAACGTACCAACCCTCCGGGCCACATACAATAATCTTGAGAAGTTTGAGAGCCAGGTGCGCCTGCCGGAGCTTGGGGCTTCAGCCCTACTCCTGCTGAAGCGCTAAGCCCTGGCAGATGTGCCCTACAGGGCTGAAACCCTGAAACCCCACTCCCCACTGGGCAGAAGACCCTAACCCCACCAGCCCATCTCAGGTCAGAAGCCCCGAGCTTCCCTCCCTCAGTCTGTTAGGCGGAGAATGGGCTGGGCGGTGGGGGGGTGGGGGCGGTGCAAGCTGCAATTTCACTGTAAAAGAACCGCATGCGGCTCGTGAGCTGCGGTTGGGCCACCCCTACTACATATAGAAACAGATGAACGGTGCCAGGTTGTTCTTCCTGAAGTGAAACGTGACAAGAACTTGTAATGAAGGGAGCGAGTTGGGGGACAAAAGTGCAGTTAACCCTTAAACTGTGACAGTAGCAATCATTGCTTGAAGTGCTGCATCAGGTACAAAGGAGTCACCGCAAGGCTGGGAATTAACAGCTGATATCTTTAAGGAACCCCCAATTTCTGCTTCCACATTTTGAACTCTGCATGTAATCTGCTTCAGAGGTTGATCCAGGATGTTATCTTCCTTCACCAGCAGGTTATGAAGTCCCCCTGTCAAACAGTTTATAAACTGGCTTTTCACACAGGATTCTCTCACAGCTTCCAACCAGGCATAGACCCCTCTTTGCATTCCCAGTTCCAGATTCAGCCCAGAAGGTTCTGCTTCACTCAAGCCACTTCTCTGCCAGGGTGGGGCAGGGAAAGCCCTATTTAATAGTCTCCTCAATGCACACAAATAGCGATGCAGGGGTTCCCCTCTCTGCCTCCTCCTGGCTGGCCATTCCTTCTGTTTTCCAAAAAAGCCAATCCTTCTTCATAGCACTTGGATAAGTGTTTGCGTAACTGTCTGTAAGAGCCACACTCCATACTGAATCCTGGTAAAATGCTCTGGCATCACCATCCAAGCACACTGCTAGGTACTTTGCTATTTTCTCTTCAGTCCATGAACGTCTGTTAAATGTTCATTGATTCCAGTCTCACCACACGACCAGTACATTTCTTCTCAGTCAAAAGAGCTTTTGCCATCTTGAAGCTGCTGCCACCAGGGACTGTGAGTTATATGAGCCCGTGGTGCTCGGGCTCCAGGAATATTCAGGGCCTAGGGGCCTGGCTTCACCAATGTTTGGGGCTGGGTCTTTCCCCTGCCCCGCCTGCTGCCCCTGCGCACCTCTGGTGAGCGTCCCTGCCTGCCCTGTGAAGCGGGCGGCTGCCCCCTACAGCTCCGCACTGCACTCCCGTGCCAGCTGCTGCCGCTGCCGGCTACAAGGGAACAGTGCCGGGGGCAGGCTGAGATGGCTACTGTGCCTGCGGAGGGAAGAGGTGCGTGACAGGCCCCCGCACTGCCCAGCAGGCGACTCTGAGTTGACTCTGATGGGGGATGGGCTTATCCTGGCTGAACCTCCTGAGTAGCAGCCTGGGGGGGCTTGGGTGAGTGTTGTGCTGGGGGGAGGAGGACGGGGCGGGGCCCCCCTCCCCCAGAGATCGCTGCTGCCGGCGGGAAGAGGGCTTGGGGAGGGGGGAGTCCTCTCTGGCCCCCCGCCCCAGGGCAGCCTCCTCCCACACTGCCTCCTGCACCCCAAGCCTCATCCGAGCCCAGAGCCTGCACCCAGTATGCAAACTCTCTCCCAGAGCCCTCACCCAAACTCACCCAGAGCCTGCACCCCAAGCCCCCTCCTGCACCCAAACTCCCTCCCAGAGCCTTAGACAGGTGTGTGTGGGGGGACTTGAACCCTTTCTGGGCACCATCAAAAATTATACAAACCTGCCACCCCTGGCTGCCACCAGTTGTAACAGCTGCTTATGGAATCACAGGGATTTTTTGGAACATTGCAAGTACCAATTCCAGCACACCACACAGGAGTAATACTTTATAGAATTATAGAAGATATGTGTTGGAAGAGACCTCAGTTTTTTGTAATATCCAAGCATAGCCTTCCTCACTGCAACTTGAGACCATTGCTCCTTGTTCTGGCGTCTGCCACCACTGAGAACAGCCTAGCTCCATCCTCTTTGGAACTCCCCCTTCAGGTAGTTGAAGGCTGCTATGAAATCCCCCCCTCACTCATCTCTTCTGCAGACTAAGGGTATGTCTACACTACAAAATTAGGTCGGATTTATAGAAGCCGGTTTTATAGAAACCGGTTGTATGCAGCCGATTGTGTGTGTCCCCACATAAAATGCTCTAAGTGCATGAAGTCGGCGGACCGCGTCCACAGTACCGAGGCTAGCGTCGACTTCCGGCGCATTGCACTATGGTACCTATCCCACAGTTCCCGGAGTCTCCGGCGCCCATTGGAATTATGGGTTGATATCACAATGCCCGAATGATGCAAAGCAGTGCCGCGGGGGGTTCTGGGTACATTGCGTCAGGCCCCTCCCCCGCCGTCACAGCAACGGCAGACAATAGATTCGCGCCTTTTTACCTGGGTTACCTGTGCAGACAACATACCACGCCAAGCATTGAGCCCGCTCAGCTCAGCTCACCGTCACCATATGTCTTCCAGGTGCCGGCAAACGTGGGACTGCATTGCTAAACAGCAGCAGCAGCTTACTGCCTTTTGGCGGTAGACGGTGCAGCATGACTGGTAGCCTTCATTGGTGATCTGGGTGCTGGCAGCTGTGGGGCTGGCAGCCGTGGGGCTGCATTGCACCAGCCCCTTGCCTTTTGGTAGAAGATGGTATATTATGACTGGTATCCGTCGTCGTTGTACTGCAGTGGCTGTCGATCATGGGCACCCGGGCAGACAATGATGGTTATCAGTCGTAGTATGCTATTTTCTGCCACGCGCCCTGTTGGCTCATTGCATGTTAGCACAGTCATAGTATGCTATTTTCTGCCAAGTGCCCAGTATTGTCTGCTAAGCACCCAGAAGAGGCTGATGGCGATCTGGGTGCTGGCAGACATGGGGCTGGCAGACGTGGGGCTAGATTGCTACACAGCAGCAACCCCTTGCCTTTTGGGCAGAAGATAGTATATTATGACTGGTATCCATCGTTGTCATACTGCAGTGGGTATCAGATGGTGCAATAGACCTGAAGGCTAACTGCCAAGCACCCAGAAAATGCCAAGGGCTATCAGTCATGCTGCACCGTCGTCTTAAGATGTAAAAAATAGATTTATTCTGTATTCATTTGCTTCCCCCCTCCCTCCTGCTAAACCCAGGCTTTTGAGTTCAATCTTTGGGGGGGGGCATTCTGTGTGACAGTTGTTTGTGTTTCTCCCTGTTGCAAAGCCACCTTTCTTGATTTTAATTCCCTGTACCTGTACGCCATGTCGTCACTCGCCCCTCCCTCCCTCCCTTCTTCCCCTGGTCCGTCAGATACTACTTTCGCGCCTTTTTTCAGACCAGACGCCATAGCCAGCACTGGGATCATGGAGCCCGCTCAGATCACCGCGGCAATTATGAGCACTATGAACACCACGCGCATTGTCCTGGAGTATATGCAGAGCCTCCTGGACATGCCAAAGCAAAACCAGGACCAGCTGAGGAGGAGGAGATTGCAGCGCGGTGACGATAGTGATGAGGAAATTGACATGGACCTCTCACAAGGCACAGGCACGAGCAATGTGGAAATCATGGTGTTACTGGGGCAGGTTCATGCCGTGGACCGCCGATTCTGGGCCCGGGAAACAAGCACAGACTGGTGGGACCGCATCGTGTTGCAGGTCTGGGACGATGCCCAGTGGCTGCGAAACTTTCGCATGCGTAAGGGCACTTTCATGGAACTTTGTGACTTGCTTTCCCCTGCCCTGAAGCGCCAGAATACCAGGATGAGAGCAGCCCTCACAGTGCAGAAGCGAGTGGCGATAGCCCTGTGGAAGCTTGCAACGCCAGACAGCTACCGGTCAGTCGGGAATCAATTTGGAGTGGGCAAATCTACTGTGGGGGCTGCTGTGATCCAAGTTGCCAGGGCAATGAGAGACCTGGTGATATCAAGGGTAGTGACTCTGGGAAACGTGCAGACCATAGTGGATGGCTTTGCTGCAATGGGATTCCCAAACTGTGGTGGGGCGATAGACGGAACCCATATCCCTATCTTGGCACCGGCGCACCAAGCCACCGACTACATAAACCGCAAGGGGTACTTTTCAATGCTGCTGCAAGCCCTGGTGGATCACAAGGGACGTTTCACCGACATCAACGTGGGCTGGCCGGGAAGGGTACATGATGCTCGCGTCTTCAGGCAGTCTCTTCTATTTCGAAAGCTGGAGGAAGGGACTTTCTTCCCGGACCAGAAAATAACCATTGGGGATGTTGAAATGCCTATCGTTATCCTTGGGGACCCAGCCTACCCCTTAATGCCATGGCTCATGAAGCCGTACACAGGCAGCCTGGACAGTAGTCAGGACCTGTTCAACTACAGGCTGAGCAAGTGCCGAATGGTGGTGGAATGTGCATTTGGCCGTTTAAAAGCGCGCTGGCGCAGCTTACTGACTCGCTCAGACCTTAGCGAAAAGAATATCCCCATTGTTATTGCTGCTTGCTGTGCGCTCCACAATATCTGTGAGAGTAAGGGGGAGACATTTATGGCGGGGTGGGAGGTTGAGGCAAATCGCCTGGCCGCTGATTACGCGCAGCCAGACACCAGGGCGGTTAGAGGAGCACAGCAGGGCGCGGTGCGCATCAGAGAAGCGTTGAAAACCAGTTTTGTGACTGGCCAGGCTACGGAGTGAAACTTCTGTTTGTTTCTCCTTGGTGAACCCTCCGCCCCTCCCCCCCCACCCGGTTAACTCTACTTCCCTGCAAACCAACCACCCCACCCTCCCCTACTACCCTCCCCCCTTCGAGCACCACTTGCAGAGGCAATAAAGTCATTGTTACTTCACATTCATGCATTCTTTATTAATTCAGCACACAACTAGGGGGATAATTGCAAAGGTAGGCCTGGATGGGTGGGGGAGGAGGGAAGGAAAAAGACACAGTGCACTTTAAAACTTTAAAACTTATTGCACTGGAAATCATCTAGGCTGGAGTGATTGGGTGGCCGGAGGCCCCCCCACCGTGTTCTTGGGCGTCTGGGTGAGGAGGCAATGGGACTTGGGGAGGAGGGCTGTTGGTTAGAGAGGGGCTGTAGCGGCGGTCTCTGCTCCTGCTGCCTTTCCTGCAGCTCAACCATACGCAGGAGCATATCACTTTGATCCTCCAGCAGCCGGAGCATCGACTCTTGCTTTCTGAGTACAAGTTGACGCCACCTCTCCTCTTCAGCCCGCGTTTCAGCACGCAACTTCTCCTCTTGAGCCCGCGATTCAGCACACCACCTCTCCTCTCGCTCATATTGGGCTTTTTTAAAATCAGTCATTGACTGCCTCCACGCATTCTGCTGTGCTCTGTCAGCGTGGGAGGCAGTCTGTAGTTCAGCAAACATTTCGTCACGCGTCCTTCGCTTCCTTCTTCGAATATTCACTAGCCTCTGTGAAGGAGTAAGATTTGCAGCTGGTGGAGAAGGGAGAGGTGGTTAAAAAAGATACATTTTAGAGAACAATGGGTACACTCTTTCACGTTAGATTTTGCTGTTCACAGCATCACACAGCACATGTGCTTTCGTTACAAGGTCGCATTTTTCCTCTTATATTGAGAGTCTCCTGGTTTGGTGTGAGAGATCACTCACGCAGTGCCAGGACACAGATTTCAGCTTGCAGGCAGCCATGGTAAGACATACAGTCTTTGGGCTTTTTTAACCTTCTTAACATGTGGGGATGGTTTCAAACAGTACTGCCCTCATTTCCCATACCAAGCACCCGTTTGGTTGGCCATTTAAAATGGGTTTGCAATGTAAAAGGAGGGGCTGCGATTTCAGGTTTAACATGCAGCACAAACCCAACTAACTCCCCCCCCACACACACCCAATTCTCTGGGATGGTCACTTCACCCCTCCCCCCCACCGCGTGGATAACAGCGGGGAGTATTTCTGTTCAGCAGAGCAGGAAGGGGCACCTCTGAACGTCCCCTTAATAAAATCGCCCCATTTCAACCAGGTGACCGTGAATGATATCACTCTCCTGAGGATAACAAAGAGCGATAAGGAATGGATGTTGTCTGCATGCCAGCAAACACCGGGACCATACGCTGCCATGCTTTGATATGCAATGATTCCAGACTACGTGCTACTGGCCTGGCGTGGTAAAGTGTCCTACCATGGCGGACGGGATAAGGCAGCCCTCCCCAGAAACCTTTTGCAAAGGCTTTGGGAGTACATGAAGGAGAGCTTTCTGGAGATGTCCCTGGAGGATTTCCGCTCCATCCCCATACACGTTAACAGACTTTTCCAGTAGCTGTACTGGCCGCGATTGCCAGGGCAAATTAATCATTAAACACGCTTGTTTTTAAACCATGTGTAATATTTACAAAGGTACACTCACCAGAGGTCCCCTGTGTGCCCTCAGGGTCTTGGGTGAGTTCGGGGGTTACTGGTTCCAGGTCCAGGGTGACAAACATATCCTGGCTGTTGGGGTAACTGGTTTCTCTGCTTCCTTGCTGCTGTGAGCTATCTATGTTCTCTCCATCCTCATCTTCCTCGTCCGCCGAACCCGCTTCCCTGTTTCCAGCGAGGGACTGATAGCACACGCTTGGGCTAGTGGTGGCTGCACCCCCTAGAATGGCATGCAGCTCCTCGTAGTAGCGGCATGTTTGCGGCTCAGCCCCGGACCTTCCGTTTGCGTCTCTGGCTTTGTGGTAGGCTTGCCTTAGCTCCTTAATTTTCACGCGGCACTGCTGTGTGTCCCTGTTATGGCCTCTGTCCTTCATGGCCTTGGAGATCTTTTCTAATGTTTTGCCGTTTCTTTTACTGCTTCGGAGTTCGGCGAGCACTGCTTCATCTCCCCAGATGGCGATCAGATCCCGTACCTCCCGTTCGGTCCAGGCTGGAGCTCTTCTGCGATCCTGGGACTGGGACTGGGACTCCATCATGGTTACCTGTGCTGATGAGCTCTGCATGGTCACCTGTGCTCTCCACGCTGAGCAAACAGGAAATGAAATTCAAACGTTCGCGGGGCTTTTCCTGTCTACCTGGCCAGTGCATCTGAGATGAGAGTGCTGTCCAGAGCGGTCACAATGAAGCACTGTGGGATAGCTCCCGGAGGCCAATAATGTCGAATTCCGTCCACACTAACCCAATTCCGACCACCTAAGGCCGATTTTATCGCTAATCCCCTTGTCGAGGTGGTGTTAAGAAACCGGTTTAAAGGGCCCTTTAAGTCGAAAGAAAGGGCTTCGTAGTGTAAACGTGTCCAGGCTTAAGTCGATTTAACGTGGCTAAAGTCGACCTAAACTCGTAGTGTAGACCAGGCCTAAATAAGCCCAGTTCCCTCAGCCTCTTTTCATAAGGGGGGGAAGGATAGCTCAGTGGTTTGGGCATTGGCCTGTTAAACCCAGGGTTGTGAGTTCAATCCTTGAAGGGGCCACTTAGGGATCTGCAGCAAAATCAGTACTTAATCCTGCTAGTGAAGGCAGGGGGCTGGACTCAATGACCTTTTGAGGTCCCTTCCACTTCTAGGAGATAGGATATCTGCATTAATTAAGTCATGTGCCCTGGCCACCTAATCATTTTCCTTGCAATCTGCTGGACTCCAATTTGTCCACATCCTTTCTGTAGTGAGGGGCCCAAAACTGGATTCAATATTCCAGATGTGGCCTCATCAATGCCAAATAGAGGAGAATAATCACTTCCCTCAATCTGCTAGCAATGCTCCTACTAATACAGCCCAATATGCCGTTAGCCTTCTTGGCAACAGGGGCATACTTGACTCATATCCAGCTTCTCATCCACCGTAATCCCTAGGTCCTTTTCTGCAGAACTGCCGCTTAGCCAGTCAGTCCCCAGCCCCCCAGCCTGTAGCAGTGCATGGGATTCTTCTGTCCTCAGTGCAGGACTCTGCACTTGTCCTTGTTGAACCTCATCAGATTTCTTTTGGCCCAATCCCCCAATTTGTCTAGGTCACTCTGGAACCTATCCCTACCCTCCAGCGTATCTACCTCTCCCCCCAGCTTAGTGTCATCTGCAAACTTGCTGAGGGTGCAATCCATCCCATTATCTGGATCATTAATGAAGATGTTGAACAAAACCGGACCCGGGACCAACCCCTGGAGCACTCTGCTTGGTACCGGCTGCCAACTAGACATCGAGCCATTGATCACTACTCATTGAGCTTGATGATCTAGCCAGCTTTCTATCCACCTTATAGTCCATTCATCCAATCCATACTTTTTTAACTTGCTGGCAATACTGTGGGAGACTGTATCAAAAGCTTTGCTAAAGTCAAGATATATTATGTCCACTGCTTTCCCCATATCCACAAAGCCAGTTATCTCATCATAGAAGGCAATCAGGTTGGTCAGGCATGACTTGCCCTTGGTGAATCCATGTTGACTGCTCCTGATCATCTTCCTCTCCTCCAAGTGCTTCAAAATGGATTCCTTGAGGACCTGCTCTATGATTTTTCCAGGGACTGAGGTGAGGCTGACTGGTCTGTAGTTCCCCAGATTCTCCTTCTTCCCTTTTTTAAAGATGGGCACTAAATTTGCCTTTTTCCAATCATCTGGAAACTCCCCCAATTGCTATGAGTTTTCAAAGATAATAGCCAATGGCTCTGCAATGACACCAGCCAACTCCCTCAGTACCCTTGGATGCATTGCATCCTGCCCCATGGACTTGTGTATGTCCAGCTTTTCTAAATAGTCCTTAATCTGTTCTTTCATCACTGAGGGCTGCTCACCTCCTCCCCATACTGTGTCGCCCGGTGCAGTAGTCTGGGAGCTGACCTTGTCTGTGGAGACTGAGGCAAAAAAAGCATTGAGTACTTCAGCTTTTTCCACATCATCTGTCACTAGGTTGCCTCCCCCAATTCAGTAAGGGTCCCACACTTTCCCTGACCTTCGTCTTGTTGCTAACATACCTGTAGAAACCCTTCTTGCTACCCTTCACATCCTTTGCTAGCTGCAATCCAATTGTGCTTTGGCCTTCCTGATTACAGCCCTGTATGTTCCAGCAATATTTTTATACTCCTCCCTAGTCATCTGTCCAAGTTTCCACTCTTTGTAAGCTTCCTTTTTGTGTTTAAGCTCACCAAAGATTTCTCTGTTAAGCCAAGCTGGTCGCCTGCCATATTTGCTATTCTTTCTGCACATCGGGATGGTCTGTTCCTGCGCCCTCAATAAGGCTTCTTTAAAATACAGCCAGCTTTCCTGGACTCCTTTCCCCCTCATATTAGCCTCCCAAGGGATCCTGCCCATCAGTTCCCTGAGGGAGTCTACACTACGGGGTCAGGTCGATTTAAAAATGAATGCGTCCACACAACCAACCCTGTTCCGTCGACCTAAAGGGCTCTTAAAATCGACTTCTTTACTCCTCCCCGGCGAGGGGAGTAGCGCTAAAATCAACTTTGCTGGGTCGAATTTGGGGTAGTGTGGACGCAAATCGACGGAGTGCTCCATTGTGACCGCTCTGGACAGCACTTTGAACTCTGATGCTAGGTACACAGGAAAAGCCCCAGGAACTTTTGAATTTCATTTCCTGTTTGTTCAGCATGGCAAACTCAGCAGCACAGGTGACCATGCAGTCCCCCCCCAGAATCGTATAGCGTAGAGTGTTTCTACACTCCCCCATCATCTCCATCCCTGAGGTTATCGCAGATTAGAAGGTGGGAAAAAAAACGCACTCGCGATGACATGTTTTCTGAGCTCATGCAGTCCTCCCGCACTGATAGGACACAGCTTAATGCATGGAGGCATTCAGTGGCAGAGGCCAGGAAAGGATTAAGTGAGCGCGAAGAGCAGAGGCAGGACGCAGTGCTGAGGCTAATGGGGAAGCAAACGGACATGATGAAGCATCTGTTGGAGCTGCAGGAAAGCCAACAAGAGCACAGACCCCTGCTGCATCCACTGTATAACCGCCTCCCCTCCTCCCCATGTTCCATAGCCTCCTCACCCAGATGCCCAAGAATGCAGATGAAGATGCACTCCACCGACTTAATGCGCTTAGTGTGGACATACACAATCGAGTGTATAAAATCGTTTTCTAAAAATCTACTTCTATAAAATCGACCTAATTTCATAGTGTAGACATATCCAAAGTCTGCTTTTCTGAAGTCCAGAGTCCGTATTCTGCTGCTCTCCTTTCTTCCTTTTGTCAGGATCCTGAACTTGACCAACTCATGGTACTGCTGCCCAGGTTGCCATGCACTTCTACTTCCCCTACCAATTCTTCCCTGTTTGTGAGCAGCAGGTCAAGAGGAGCACGGCCCCTAGTTGGTTCCTCCAGCACTTGCACCAGGAAGTTGTCCCCAACACTCTCCAAAAACTTCCTGGATTGTCTGTGCACTGCTGTATTGCTTTCCCAGCAGATGTCAGGGTGATTATAGTCTCCCATGAGAACCAGGGCCTGTGATCTGGAAACTTCTGTTAGTTGTCCAAAGAAAGCGTCATCTACCTCATCCTCCTGGTCTGGTGGTCTATAGCAGATGCCCGCCATGACATCACCTTTGTTGCTCTCGCCTCTAAACTTAACCCAAAGACTCTTAACAGGCTTTTCTCCAGTTTCATACTGGAGCTCTGAGCAATCATACTGCTCCCTTACATACAGTGCAACTCCTCCACCTTTTCTCCCCCCACCTGTTCTTCCTGAATAGTTTATACTCATGCATGACAGTGCTCCAGTCATGTGAGTTACCCCACCAAGTTTCTGTTACTCCAATCACATCATAGTTCCTTGACTGTGCCAGGACTTCCAGTTCTTCCTGATTGTTTCCCAGGCTTGTGTTTGTGTACAGGCACCTAAGATAACTAGCCGATTGCCCTACTTTCCCAGTATGAATCAGGAGGCCTCCCCTGTTGCACCCTCCTCCTTTTGCTTCCTCCTGGTATACCACTTCCCCACTTACCTCAGGGCTTAGGTCTCCATCCCATGAAAAACCTAGTTTAAAGCCCTCCTCACTAGGTTAGCAAGCCTGCCTGCGAAGCTGCTCTTCCCTCGCTTCGTTCGGTAGATCTCATCTCTTCCTAGCAATCCTTCTTCCTGGAACAACATACCCTGGTCAAAGAATCCAAAGCCTTCTCTCCGACACCATCTGCGCAACCATGCATTTACATTCACAATTCGATGGTCCTTACCTGGGCCTTTTCCTTTAACCTTCTCTTCCAATATGGAGACCAGCTTGCACTTCGTACAAACAAGTCACTTCTATCCTCTGGGAGAAAGACAAACGTGTGCAGGTCACAACAGCTGATTACTCACTATCCATATTGCCTTCCTTCTAAAATCCTCTTCAGATGTTCTTACTGCTCACAGAAGCCTGAAAGACAAAAAACTGTGTGGGAACTCCCCCCAGGCGAACTCCTAGGCAAACTCCCTCTGTTTGCTTCTCCTCTGGGTGTGGGTCTCTGCTTGGGCCCAATCCTTGTTCTCTGATTGTGACCCATGGTGCCTGCAGTAGCCCTCACCGAAAATGCCATAGTCAGGGCAGGCTGCAAAAAGGAGAGCTGATTCTCCCAAAACTGGAGATTAACACTGAAGTTAAACTCACCAAGCAGTCACAAACTGTGCTCCCAATCCCCCACACTAATTATCAAGAAGCTGAAAGAAATCACACAGCCCCCTTTATTGCATTCCAGTTCTCTAACTCCCAGGCAGAACATAGGTCCAGTACAGTGAGAAGTTACTTAAAAACTCTGCTCATTTATACAAAATGTTCTTCTGACCCCAAAGGGCCAGCCACTTTACCAGGTCAATATTAGTTTGGATCTTACACAAAATACCATGCTGCCAACCAATTGTTTAGTATCTAAAGCTAAAGGTTTATTATAAAGAAAAGAGAAAGGACAAGAAGAGAGTTATTAAATGGTAAAGCACTCAGATACATACGGAGACTTCAAAGTCCATATATTAGATTCTTAGCAGTATTGGTGAGTTTGCTGGCTTGAAAGTTCCTCTGGAACACATCCACAGCTTGGATGGGTCATTTGGTCCTTTCTGCAGACCTTGTTTGTAGAAAAATCACTCAAGAGGTAAGAAGCAGGAATGAAGACAAAATGGAGATGATGCAGCTGCCCTTTATATTCCTTTTGCCATGTGGCTGTGTCCCAAACAGAAGCTTCACAGCACATGACACGGAAAAGCCCTAGAGTTCTCTGTCCTCCAGCCTGCCCCTATGGGTCTCGCTGACTCATAAAGTGTATCCCGTGGCTCCTTTCAATGGGCTCATTGTACATCTGATGACCCTGGATGGGCCATCGAACAGGCTAGGCAGTGCTGATGTCAGTCTGTCTGGGGGTGTCACCCAGAAACACAGCACAAGTTTGGTAATACAGATATACCTACATATCTATAGCTCATAATATAAAGGTGATACAAACATATAAACAAGTTTATCATACTTGGCAAATAACATTTTCACCGACACCTTACACAGCATATCTGGCACGATTCATTGAAATTTTATAATATTAGTATTAATAATAATACTAAGTGTCTCACATATTCCATACACCATCACCCTGATTCCATTTCATCCTGGTTAGTTTTTCTGTCAAACTATCCAGATAATGATTTGCCAGTTTCCCTGTGATGTACACTTTTCTAGGATTGGTACTGTGATAAATAAAGGTGGGGATAGCTCCCTTTGATGGACACCCAGACAGCCAGTTAGCTGTAAAATCCTTCTTGGTAGCTGTTCTCTACTTGCTTTACCTGTAAAGGGTTAAAAAGTCCCCCAGGTAAAGAAAAAAAAGTGGGCACCTGACCAAAAGAGCCAATGGGAAGGGACACTTTTTTAAAATTGGGGGAAAAAACCTTTCACTTTGTCTGTTGTTCTCTGGCCTGAAAAGACGGGGCAGCAGGAATGCTGTGTAAAGTTTGAACCAGATATGAAATCATCAGATCATATCTAGAACTACTTTTAACAACCCAAAGGTGTAAGTAGATCAGAATGTTTAGCTTGCTAAAGAAAGATCAGAGGGTAGATCAGTGGGTTGCTTGTAACCTTTAAGCTGAACCCCCAAGAAAGCTATTTTGGGTGCTTAATTTTTGGAATTGCTCTTTTAAAATCTAGCAAAAGCCTAAGTCCCAACCAGCCCCCTGTTTTTTGATGTAACCCCTCATTTAGGTTGCAACCTCAGCATAGTTCATATCCCCTTTTCCCCAAACTCCCTGAAACTACCTTCTGTATGCTTCGGGGATCAATTTAAACATTTCCAACACAGTTTGCCTGTTTACTCCACTCATAATCCCTATAGTCCCCACTAGCCATATGGGTGAAAGCAGTAACGGAGTCAGACACCGTACCTGTTTGCCTGCCCCACCTGGCTCAACTCACACCCCATTTAAAAACCTTTTTAAAACCCATCCATGTCCTCCTGTAACAGGGTCCACCACCCACCTCTCTTCCTGGGGCCCGCTTGCTGCCCCAATAAGGCTCAGAGAGGCTTCAGGGTTGTGGTATACCCGTGTCTTTATTTACTTTGTTATCCCACCACCAGTGTTTATCTATTTACAAGCGTTACAGGATTATTCAACCTCTTCTACAGGCAGAGTCAGCCTTCAGCTAGGAGGCCTTCAGTTCCCTCACTCACTGACTGACTGACTGACTGACTTACTTCTCCCTGGCTGGCCCCAGCCTTCTGTCTCCTTCCCAGCCTTTATAGCCCTTGGCTTGTCAGGCCAGCAGGTATTGCAAATCCTCAGGCCAGCATCAGCCCTTTTCCATCAGCCTCAATCTGTTTCCCCTGTTTGGAGCTGACTGGGCAGGGGATAATTAGGTGCTTTTGCACCAGCACCCTGCTACATACCTTTCCTCTTAAGCCTATGCCGGGCCTGATTTTCCTTGGCCCCACTTTCCTCGGCCTGGGGTTTTACTGTGGGGGTGGCCTCCCTGCCCAGTGGGGTGGTCCCTGGGCTCAACCCTGTGGGGTTTTGGCATGCCCCACCCACAAAAGGTGCATTGGGTAGGGGGTGGGCCACCCCACAAGTCCACCTGCTCCCAGAGGTTATCACACCAATCGCACCCTTGGGCAGCTCGCCCCAGATGCTCTCTTTCCTTCCCTGGTGGTGGAGATGGATCAGAGCCAACTGCCTCGAGGCTACCCCCTGTCTCTGGTTCGGGACCTCTGCCTCTTGGAGTTTGGGTCTCCCCCTTTTGGGTTTCTACCCTCTGATCTTTCTTTAGCTTCTCTGCCTCTATCATGGGATTCCCCTGGGTGGTCCCATCCTGGGATGTTTGTTCCTTTATCAGTCCCTCCCGTAGGATCCCTACCCTGTCTAGGGCTTGTATCTTTCTCCCCTTGAGGTTGTGGGGACTCCCCTTTCTCAGGGTCCACTCCCGTATGGGCCTGGCTCCTTCCCTCCAGAGTTCTCTCTCTCGCTTTCTCTGGTGGTCTCCTCCCCGTGCCCTCTTTCTTTTTTGGGGAAGGGTTCCAGTCCAACCCCAGGACCATGGGGTAGGGCAACCCCTTTATTACCCCCACCCACTTCCAGGAAAACCTTCCCTGCACCTCCAGGGGTACCTGGGCCACGGGACAATACTCCCCATCCCTGTGGATGCATTCCACCAGCATCCTTTCTCCAGGGATAAGCCAATGTGGCTTCACCAAGCGCCGCTGTATGAGGGAGCGGGCTAAGGCCGTATCCACTAGACCCCTCTGGGGCTTTCTCCCCACCCGCACAGGGATGGTGGCTATTACACGCCTCTTCTTCTGCCCCCCAACCTTGGTCTAACCATAGAATTCGGCCACCCCACAGTCCATCACCGGGCAGTCACAGCTCCTATGCCCCGGCTGTCCACAGCGCCAGCATACAAGCTATCCCAGGTGGCTAGGGGTTTCCTTGTTCTCCTCCCGTCGCTTGTCTACCGGCTTCCCAGCGGGATGTTCGCAGGGGCCAATGCTCTGATCCATCTCCACCACCAGAGAAGGTGCATTCAGTCTGTTAGGAAGCAGGGCCTGCAGCAGAGCCAGTCTCCAGGCAATCCAAGGAGCGCAGCTGGGCTGTATTAAGCTGCCTGACTGGCTACCTCACCTGACAGGTGGGAAGAGTGAGGAGAGCAGCTCTTACACCCAGCAGCAGCAGCAGTTCGGTGGCTGCTCAAAGCATTTGTCTATGATTTTGCCTGTGGCTGCTTCTTCCTAGCCTTGTTCCTGCCTTGTCCCTAGCCTTGCACTGCTTTGCCTCACTGCAGGCAAGTTGTTTCTGATCCTCAGCTCCAATTCCTGACTTTGGCTCTGGCCCTGGGCACCTATTCCCAGCTGCTGACCCCTGCTTGAAGCACTGGGCACAAGCCCTGTGTGACTCTGGCAGGCCAGGTGCCAGCTCTAGCCAAAGCTGCAGGCATTAGATAAGAACTGACAAACTCCACAGCTGGAGACCAGACCAGTTAATTGATGTGTTAGTGTTGCTCAGAATACGTGTTATTCTGATAAGAATGTGTTTAGTGTTTAGACCAGGGGTTGGCAACCTTTCAGAAGTGGTGTGCCGAGTCTTCATTTATACACTCTAATTTAAGGCTTTGCATGCCAGTAATACATTTTAACATTTTGTAGAAGGTCTCTCTATAAGTCTATATATTATATAACCAAACTACTGTTATATGTAAAGTAAACAAAGTTTTCAAAATGTTTCAGAAGCTTTATTTAAAATTAAATTAAAATGCAGATCTTATCAGTTTAGTGTGATCCTTGCCCTTGCTTTTCCTTGCTGAGTTTTCCAATGTCTGGCAGGTATTTGGATACTTTAAGCTGCACACAGGCTTCTGAGAGATCCGTTGCTAACCGGCTGGCAGGAGGTCAGCGGCTGGAACCCCAGATCGGCAGCTGAGGTGAGTGGAGCTGGCGGCTGGTAGGGCTGAGCCGGGCCAGAGGCCTGGACCCTGTCTGGCAGGGGGCCTGCGCTGGAACTCCAACCGGAAGCAAGGTGAGTGGGGCTGCGGAGGGGACTCCGGGTGGCAAGGGGCCAGCAGCCGGAACCCCAGAGCAGCGACTGAGTGGCTCAGCCCGCCCCCACTCTGGGGTTCCGGCTGCTGGCTCCTGCCAGCCTGGGTCTCAGCCTGCTGCCAGCCTGGGGTTCCTTCACCCAGGCCAGCAGCAGGCGCTGAGTGGGACCAGCGGCGGGACTCCGGCTGGCAGGAGCCAGCGGTGGAAGCCCCAGAGTGGCGGCGGGCTGAGCGTGCCATAGGTTGCCAACCCTTGCTATAGAATGTTTGCAGGTTGCTGCATGCATCAATCTTATCTGTAATGTCTGTATTCCATGCTTAAAGGAAATAGGGAAGGGCTGCTTTATAACTTTCAAATGTTTGCTCTAAACTTGTAAACTCAGATGGGAGGAGTGTCTCTACCATGCCCATCCAGCAGAACTACCAAAATCAGCTTGGCCATAAAGAAACATTGCAATACAAGGCATTGGCGAATGGCCCTATCGTACCTTGGAATTGCTACGTGCGAGGAAGCTCATCCTATGGACTTGGCAGCTGCATGAAGGAAATAAAAAAAGACACAGGGAAAATTTTCCATTGCTTTGCTGTTTGAACTCTCACAGAGCCAGAGACAACAAACTGAAGCCAGAGAGCCCAACGGCTTTCCCCTGGGTCTGCCTGGAAAGACACTTTGAATCAACAGATCACTACAACTCTGTCACTCTTAGGATTCAGAGTGCAACTCATCTGTATATATGTTTGTTTGCTTTACCCTGTAAATAATTCTCTCATTCCTTTTTCCTCTTAATAATCCTTTAAGTTAATTTATTACAGGATGGCTACAGGCATTGTCTGTGGTGTGAGATCTAAGATACAAATTGATCTGGTGTCAGGGACTCGTCTCTTGGGACAGCAAGCAACCTGAATATCTTGTGATTTTTTTGGTCTAAGTGACCATTTATCACGAAGCCCAGCTTGTCTGGGTAGCAAGATAGACTGGTGAGTCTAGGGGGATTGTCTGTGACTCCAGGGTGAGACTGTTTTAGTGATCCAGGAGTTCACATTTGTTACTGGCTTGGTGAAATCTAATTTTAGAACATACCAGCAGTGTGGGGTGTCTGTTTTTGACAGTCTGCCCTGAGGTAGGCACGCAAGGTTGTGAGCCAGTCCTGACAGCGCAACACCGTGCTCTAACCAGGGCCGGCTCTAGGTTTTTTGCCGCCCCAAGCAAAAAAAAAATGTTGGCTGCCCCCCGTCCCAGCCCTGGGCTCCTCGCCGCACCCCCCCCC